>NC_068305.1:39657519-39835019 GCF_025860055.1 Xyrauchen texanus
GTCTGTGTGTGTGTGTGGTTGTGTTTGTGTGCGTGTGGTTGTGTGTGTGTGTGTGTGTGTGTGTGTGTGTGCGAGTGTGTGTGTGTATGTGTGTGCGAGTGTCTGTGTGTGTGCGAGTGTCTGTGTGTGCGCGAGTGTCTGTGTGTGCGCGAGTGTTTGTGTGTGTGTGTGTGTGTGTGTGTGTGTGCGAGTGTCTGTGTGTGTGTGTGTGTGCGCGAGTGTCTGTGTGTGTGCGTGTCTGTGTGTCTGTGTGTGTGTGTGTGTGTGTGTGTGTGTGTGTGTGCAAGTGTCTGTGTGTGTGTGTGTGTGCTGTGCGAGTGTCTGTGTGTGTGTGTGTGTCTGTGTGTGTGTGTGTGTGTGTGTGTGTGTGAGACGTTGATTCACAAATATATTATAACTGGTCTGATCTATTACCACACGTGGGTGGCAAAGCACAAATCTCATATTTTGATCCATTAAGCAAATTTTCTATAAGCAACATTGGTGCTGCAAATTTATCGTACTCAAATGCAAGTGACGTGAAATAGACAAGAATTAGGTCAGAAGTAATCCAGAAGCAATCAGATTAGATTACTTTAAAAACATCATCCAAGAGATTACAATTACAAAAGATAGCAATTTGAGTCATGTCATTTGTAATTAGTACCAGATTACAATTCAGAAGTAATCTGCCCTACACCATGTTTCAACAGTATTGAAGAGAACTATAGTGGCTAATGTATTCTGCTGGAAACTATGGTAAACTCACTGCAATCTCACATAAAAAACTATTTTTCACCCATTAAATGGTAAATGATCTGCACTTATATAGCGCCTTTTTAACCTGCGTCTCATTCGCACAGACAAACTCACATACCAATGACGGCAGACCTGCCATTCAAGGCGCTAGCCTGCCATTGGGAGCAACTGCCCAAGGACACTTGCCCGGGAATCGAACCACCAACCCTGCGATTAGTGGCCGACCCGCTCTACCACCTGAGCCACAGCCGCCCGTGGTGCCCATTAACATGCTGTAAAGTCATATTAGTGCAACATAGTGTCCTTTGGTAGTCAGATGAAATTGCTATAGACTCATCTCAGATAGAGTTGCACATCTTGAAAGCAGCAAGAACGAAGAATCTCCAACAGCGTTATTTCGTACAGCGACTTTGTAACAGCTTGGCTGTGCGTTAGCGGTTGATCAGATTGTTCATGTCCTGTCAGCCCTTCTCGCTCGCTCCCTTCAGATGGTCAAACCTGAGCAACATAACAGAGCCAGACATTTTCATGAGGTTATAAAGTTTTCTTGAATGCACTGCCTTGAAACTGCTGACCAGCTGGCAAAAGCACAGAGTTTACTGAAAGAATGTCTGATGATAGAGTGTCAGTTCAGTGCTTTCTATAAAGAAAATCTCAGCATTTAATGTTTTAACATCCAAAGTAATTTGATTCCGTGTCTTTATGCCATTAAAAAACTGCTTTAGATGTTAAAGTCAGAAGTTATTTGGGCGGCTGTGGATCAGTTGGTAGAGCGGGTCGGCCACTAATCGCAGGGTTGGCAGTTCGATTCCCGGCCCACATGACTCCACATGCCAAAGTGACCTTGGGCAAGACACTGAACCCCATGTTTCTCCCAATGGCAGGTTAGCATGGCAGCTCTGCCATCATTGGTGTATGAATGGGTGAATGAGTCACAGTGTAAAGCACTTTGAATGCCGTTAACGTTAAAAAGGCGCTATATAAGACCATTTACCATTTGAACATTGCAAATGAAATGAATTGCAATAATTGTTAATAAGGTCATTTTAGTGTCCGTCAACTGGATGTGTGTTGCAACGCCACATCTTGTGCAGTGTAGAAAACTTTGTTGGTTATAATGCAAGTGATTCGTTTAGCCAGAGATGTTGTTTAGTTGTTTTAGTTTTTTGTATAATTGAGGATATTATCTGAACTCCATGGCCAATAATGTTAGCTGTTCCTGGTGCTTTTTGCCAATGGGGTCTTTTACCACTGGTAAGTTGGGTTTTTTAAGCACAAACATTATTAAAGTTTGTTAGTTGTCTCTGAAAACAAGACCTAATATACAGTATTATGTCAATGTAACAGTTAAAGTCTGGTCAAGGAGTGGGGCGGGAACCGGCTGAACAATAAACTTAGTTTAACGTTAAACTCAACATAAAAGAAACATAAACAAACATACACACATCCAGTGCGGCCGCATGGGTCTCCCTCTCTCGAACTGGCACCTCCGACCCCCCTTTATCTTGCTCTCCCGCTGATCATCTGATTCAGTGCCGGCCGTGCACCCTCACAACTCCTCGTCACACTCCTCCCCCACCCGATTCAGGCTGGGGCACCACCAGACTGACCTACCCCCCCCCCCCCCATCTCTAAAGGGGAAATGCTGCCCTTCTGTCCGTTCCGTCAGCCGCTGGTCTACCCTGCCTCCTGGGAACCTGGGGGAGAGGGGAGGGGAGGCATAGGGAGAGGGAAAGGGTGAGCGGGAGACACAGACAGAAAGAGTGAGAGAGAGAGAGAGAGAGAGAGAAAAAAAAAACTTGCCCACCGGTCCCCGGACACGCAGTCGCCAAGCGCTCAACCGCTCCTCCGTCCTCTGGCAGACGACAGCTCGCTCCTCCCCCAGCGGACGGTAGCGAGCCCTCCGACCCCAGAAATGTAATTTAAATTCCTTTACGGTTGACTTCATCTAGGCTAAGAGGGCTATTGGTAAATGTTATTCGATATCCAAATAGCACTTTAGGCATCAATTTATATCCCACCCCAACTTTTTATTCTTGTTGAAAATCCTGTTGGAAATACGTTGCATTACGCCAGTAAATGCAAATACTATGCAAGTATTTTGATGATTTTAAGCTCACATTGTAGAATGGCAACATTTCCTTATTTCATCCTTCCATCCTTGCTGTGGTTGTATGTGTGTGCGTGTCTGTATGTGCTGTAAATTCTATATAAATTGAAATTTTGTCTTGTACATTTAAAGCGATCCCGTTTTTACCCAAGCTAACATCAAATTGAGCTAAAACATGACTCTACACTTACCGCAGGCCACTTTCACACTAATCGGTTTCCTAATGTCATAGTTTCCGAAGTATGTTTTTGAGAGCTTTTTCGAAAAGTTGTTTTTGGTAGAGGAAATAAACAAACAAAACTTTATTAGTGTGGATGCAGCCTTAGTAAAAGAATTTGATATAGAGGTTGATAACAACAACAACAACAGGTGAACTTGCATTTCAAATGTCAAGCACAAATCTCAGTTCAGAAGCTTTGTTTTATGTCATACATGTTGTTTCTTTGATATGTCTTTTTTCCCCCATTTGCGTTGGCTTGCTGCACTCCAGGCCAGCAGGGGGCAGCAGTGTGTGTCTCAGCTTGGCTTTGCTGGCTCTTTAATGGTCTACTTTTCTCCCCTTCTCGTGGCACACAGGCACAGCTTCCCTCCTCCTCATCCACCCTAAGCATTGCTGAGGTATTCCTGCATGCATCTGGGGCTGCATTGTCATGGCAACAGCGCTCCTCCACATGTTGCCATGCGACATGTTTCATCCCACATGAGATGACTGTTGCTTCCTGCTCGGCATGAAACACCTCCTGTCTTGTTAAGCATGCTTGTCTCAAGTGCACTAAAGCAGAGTTGCTGTCTATTTTATGACAATGATTTATCATGAGCTAAAATAGAAATAAAATAGACATTTATCTTTTAGAGTTTTTGTTTAAAGTGTTTTAAATTTCATGGGTTTAGCACCTATTTTCCCATTATTTGTTTCATGTTTCCAGTGCACAATTGATATCATTTTTATGTCAAATTTTCTCATCAATAAAACACTGTTTGCATGGGGTGAGGGGTTATTTATTTCTAGTGATAGACCGATATATCGGCCAGACAGATTTATTAGCTGATCGTTTTTAATCTACCGACAGCCTTGTCAATGGATAATGCACATGTTCTGTTCTCAAATATTTTTTATGAATTTTGAGTAAATATTTTGTAAAATAAGTGTGCAATTAAATTCCACAATTTTGCATGCATCTTATTTACTATCATATAAATTGTATGATATAAATCGGCCGCTCTGGTTTATTTCAGTATCGGTATTGGCACTTTATGAACTGATATCGGCCACTAATGGTTGCCTCTGCCAAACGCTGTACACAAGATCTAGAGATACTCTAAAATTGCAGTTCTGTGTGCTACAATAATGATTTGTACTTGATCACCTTTTGCACCAATCAGAGCACAGTTTCACCACAAAGCTGCATTTTAGACATTTCTGCAATATGTGCACACATTTTCATTCCGCTTCATCTAAAGGGCTTTTTTATTTCACATATTAAAACAATTATGAAAAATAAACATCTTTTCCACCCTATACTGTACCATAAATTAGAGGTTAAATGAATTATAAATTAAATAGTCCATTTTGGTACATTGCAATTTAGTACATTAATATTAAGGACTAACGAGCTAAAATTAGCCATGTTGCTAATGTGAAAGTATATCAGCTGTTTTCAGAATAGTGTAGCTTTTTATGTTTCCTACAAGTAGCAGTGTAGCATGACAAAATGCAGTTTCAGTTCGGTTTTATTCACGAAAGTAGTCATGTAAGCTAGCATGCTGTAAATTAGTGTTTTTGTAGTTGCTATTGTTTAATGTTGTTTAAATGTAATTTATTCAAGTTTAATGTTGTCGGCATTAAGTGCGTTTATAGACACAATCTTGCACCGTTTATACTTAATAACCGACAATGTACGTGATAATGTAAACAACTTAAACGGTTTTCATTCATATAAGATCATACATGGATTAAGCAAAAAACTATCGCCACAGGTATATTTGTGGTTATTACCCCGATTTCGTGTTGCATGTAAACACCTTTATCGGTGTTGTATTCATTGTGTGCAAGTGTTGTGTGCACGCTTGTTTACATTTTACATCAAAAGCAGAGAATACTGTAACCTGATTATTTCAAATCCTCCTATGTCTGATTTTTTTAAGAAGCTGATTTTGGGTAGTTGTCAGTGTGGTGCTGCGCATGTCAACACGCTCATTGTGTTCGTGCCAAATAAATGCTGCTTTGATTTATTTACACCGGCGGGCAAAAGTGTGGAATAATGTACAGATTTTGCTCTTATGGAAAGAAATTGGTACTTTTATTCACCAAAGTGGCGTTCGACTGATCACAATGTATCAGTCAGGACATTAATATTGTGAAAATTACAATTTGAAAAACTATTTCAGAACTTCTTAAAGAAGTTCTCAACAAATAATCCTCCACGTGCAGCGATGACAGCTTTGCAGATCCTTGTTATTCTAGTGGTCAGTTTGTCCAGATACTTTGGTGACCTTTCACCCCACACTTCCTGTAGCACTTGACCTTTCACCCCACACTTTCTGTAGCACTTGCCATAGATGTGACTGTCTTGACGGGCACTTCTCACACACCTTATTGTCTAGCGGATCCCACAATTGCTCAATGGGGTTTAGATCCATGTGGCAGGGCGGAGGGCGGGGCCGGGTCGTGATACTACACACCCAGTCCCGTATTAGGCTAATTATGCCTCCGTGAGGTTTAAAGGCTGACTGCAGAGGGCCGTGCGGGAGAGAGAGATCGTTAGCCAGGGGCGGGGAGACCCCTTCTGTTCCCCGAGAATGCAGCAGGGTGTTCTGTCCGCCAGGGGCTGGAGGAATGCCTCAGATCCGCCTGGAGAGGCACAGCTGTCGTCCGATAAAGGGTGGAGGAGTGGCCGAGGAACAAGCTTTACGATATAAATAATATTTTAATGAGAAACTTAAAAGACAACATAAACACACACATGACGGACATGTCCGCTAACGATCTCTCTCTCCCGCACGGCCCTCTGCAGTCAGCCTTTAAACCTCACGGAGGCATAATTAGCCTAATACGGGACCGGGTGTGTAGAATCACGACCTGGCCCCGCCCTCCGCCCTGCCACAATCCGTAACACTCTTTTCCAATTATCTCTTGTCCAATGTCTGTGATTCTTTGCCCACTTGAACCTTTTCTTTTGTTTTTCTGTTTCAAAAGTGACTTTTTCTTTACAATTCTTCCCATAAGAGTCTTCTCTTTACTGTTGTACATGAAACTGATGTTTAGCGGGTAGAATTCAATGAAGCTGTCAGCGGAGGACATGTGAGGCGTCTATTTCTCAAACTAGAGACTCTGATGTACTTCTCCTCTTGTTTAGTTGCACATCTGGTCTTCCACATCTCTTTCTGTCCTTGTTAGAGTCAGTTGTTCTTTGTCTTTGAAGACTGTAGTTACACCTTTATCAAGCATTGTATCGCCTTCATTCCTCAAAACAATTATTGACTGACGAGTTTCTTGAGAAAGCTGTTTCTTTTTTGCCCATTTTTGACCTAATATTGACCTTAAGACATGCCAGTCTATTGCATACTGTGGCAACTCAAAAACAAACACAAAGACAACGTTAAGCTTCATTCAATGAACCAGATATCTTTCAACTGTCTTTGATATTATGGCAAGTGATTTCCTAGTACCAAATGATCAATTTAGCATGATTACACAAGGATAAGGTGTTGGAGTGATGCTGCTGTCTAGATTTACTTTTTCAGATAGTGATGGTGCTGTTTTTTACATCAGTCCTGATTATACTTTGTGATCAGTTGAATGCCACTTTGGGCAATTCAAGTACCAATTTCCTTTCGAAACCGTAAAATCTATACATTCTTCCAAACTTTTGGCCGCCAGTCTAAATATGTTACGTGATTCGACTCAAAAAGATAAAGCACCTTTATATTATAATTTATTTAGCTACAGTTTGCTAGTAGCGTAGCTAGGGTTGCCAACATTTTGTCATGTTAATATGGGAAATTTGAGCAATTTGTGGCTTCGATACAGGACACGACGCCTTCAATGCATATTTTCAGCACTTAAATATGGGACGGTGGCAGTTTGACAGATGCTGAACGTTTCACCGGTGAAATAATGGAGAAAAAGTGGGATTTCAGCCAAAGTATGTGAAGTCCCAGCTAATACGGGACAGCTGGCAACCCAACGCGTAACCGTATCTTACTGTGACTACAATTTTAAAAGTGTATTTGGAGTCTAGTTGAACTACTTAAAATTATGAGTAACTTGTAAATTGGCAAATACAGTTTATAAATCAGACTCGTTCTCGTCCACAATGATTGTTCTCCCCTGGTGTCTTATCTTAATCACATCAAATTTCAGTTCACTTCAAATTACTCTGTTTCAGCCCATCATCACATAATTTTACAGCTTTAAAACAGTTTGTCTGTACAGGGGCAAGTTTGCATATGTCTTTCATTTCTGTTGGATTTGTTTGTTCAAGCAGGTCAGGTTTTCTATCGTAAAGTTGCACATTGCAGCAGTGTGTTTATATTGCTGCTTGTTGTGACTTGTCGGTGAGAATTCTTGTTCTTTTGTGTGTGATTGTGTCAGTATTTGTGTCAGATATAAACTCACAGAAATGTGTTTGATAGAGAGCAGATTGATTCTGTATCTGTGCCTGTTTAATGTAGAGAGGTATGCATATGTGAGATTGCTTGTGTGTTTTGGGTGAGTGACTATCCTGTGGCTTCCTCCAGGCGTCTCGGCGAGAGTTCAGGGCTAACCTGGATGAGGTCATCACACTCAAGTCAAGGTACTCTACCTTGGACCAGGTAAAGAGCTTATCTTTAATTTTAGCTTGGCGGCAGATCGCCAGACAAATATAGCTTTTAATTTAGAAAAAAATATATATGTTTACAGCTAACTGTGTGTGTGTGTGTGTGTGTGTGTGTGTGTGTGTGTGTGTGTGTGTGTGTGTGTGTGTGTGTGTGTGTTATATGACGTTTTACCTTGTGAATTTCATTATTTAAAAAAATTGAACAGTAATTTCAAATCAGACGATTGCAACACGCTCCAAAGGATTTGGGACAGTCAAGTGTTTTCCATTGTGAAAATCACCATTTCTTCTAATAATAAGTATTAAGCATTTGGGCACTGAAGACATAAGTTAGTTAAGTTTAGAAAGTGTAAATGTAGGTTTGTAGCTGCACAATTGTACGAGGTCTTCATTGCCGTATGTGTGCTTCATAATGCACAACACATTCTCAATTGGAGACAGGTCAGGATTGCTGGAACGCCAATCTAGCACCCGTACTCTCTGCTTACACAGTCATGCACTTAAAATCCAGGCAGTATGTGGTTTGAAGTTGTCCTGCTGGAAAATACAGGGACAACCTGGAAAAGACGGTGTTGGAGGGCAGTATATGTTGCTCCAAAATCTTTACATATGTGTCTGCATTCATGGTGTTCTCACAGATGTGCGAGTTACTCATGCCACGGGCACTGACACACCCCTGGACCATACAGACACTTGCTTTTGGACCTGCCGCTGATTACAGCTTGGATGGCCCTTTTCCTCTTTGGCCTATATAACACGACTTCAGTGTTTTTGGACTGTGGACTCTTCAGACCAAAAAACACAGTTTCACTGTTCGACTTTCCATCTAAGCGCTTCTGGACAGTGATGATGTACGGCTTCTCCTTTAAATAGTAAAGTCTTAACTTGCATCTGTGGATGCAGCGGCAAATAGTGCTGACTAACAAACGTTTACTAAAGTAATCCCAAGCCCATGTTCATGATATCCATTACAGATGAATGATGTTTTTTAAGACAGTGACGTCTGAGGGATCAGAGATCACGTGCATTCAGAAGTGGTTTTCGTCTTTCACTTTACGCACCGAGATTTGACCAGATTCCTTGAAACATTTAAGTATATTGTGCACTGCAGAGGGTGAGTTAATCTTTGGGGAACATTGTTCTCAAAGTGCTGGATTATTTGCTGAAGCATCTATTGGCAAATCGACAAGTCTCGAACGATTCTTGCTCTTGAAGACTGTTTTTGGAGACTCCTTATATACTATGACACGGATTCCTCACCTGTTTAACATCTCCTGTTTAACATCACCTTGTTATTTCAACTCATCAAATTGTCATTAGTGTGAAATTGCCCGTCTCAGCTTTTTTGGAGCGTGTTGCAATCATTGGATTTAAATTTACTGTACATTTTCAAAAAAAACTAAAAGTAAAACATCATATTATGTGTAGTTGTGGTGCTTTCAATATAGCAAAGGGTGAATATAATTTACATATCACTCCTTTTTATTTTTAAATTTTTCATACTGTCCCAACTTTTTCAGAATTGGGGTTGTATTTTAATGCCTGATTTTTCTCAAAGTATGCAAAATTCTAGATTAGCGCCTGTAAAGGGATCAATGGAAAGGAGGAGGCGAGAACCGGCTTGACGATATAAATCATATTTTAATAGTAAACTTAAAAGACAACATAAACACACACATGACGGACATGTCCGCTAACGATCTCTCTCTCCCGCACGATACTCTGCAGTCGACCTTTATACCTCAGAGGCTTGATTAGCCTAATACGGGTCCGGGTGCGTAGGATCACGACCCGGCCCCACCCTCCGCCCTCCGCCCTGCCACAGCGCCTTTTTTAACTGTACAGATTTACAATCAGGGACTAAAAATGGTTCAAGGAATGAAAACAAACACATTTTTTAGCAGAACGTAACTGAAAATGGGAACAAGGTGATTTTTTATTTTTCAGGAGTGAAAACTTTATTTTTAAATGCTGGTAACTGGTTAATTTTGTTCCAATAATAACATTTATTTAAAAGATTATTTATAAAAAGATACTTCATAAAAAATTCTTCTCTTTTCATTATTTTTTTTTTTGACACATCGGCCCTGATTTACTAATACCCCAAATAAGGGGTTCTAATTTGTTTGTGCAATCTAGCAAATTATGCATGCGTGTCGTGCATTTTGCGGGTGATTTACTAAGATTATCGTGCAAATAACTACAGTACATGTGCAAATATGTTCGACACACCCTCCAAACAACGGCTTTTATATGTGCCAATTCCACCAAATGCACGATTACATACAGTAAGGCTCTCACTACACTAAATAATGGCATTTGGTGTGGAATGCAACGTATCTTCTTGCAAAGATCCATTTTGCACTTGTATAAAGTTTATTTGAATGTGAATTTGCATAGAATTCTAAAATTAATGTATCATCTTACATGCGCAGAACATTTTTGTGCACTCAAAATATCATCTTGCGCATTCAGAATTGTGGCACAAATGTAACACCATAACAATTATTCATAAATATGTTTATTTATAGGATTATATTATTCCGTCATAAAATCCATGCTATTTAGTTATTGTAAGAGTAGCTGATGAGAACAGCCATGTTTGACAATCTTTTCTTTAACTTTAATTTAATGTACATGTTATGTCACGGTATCGTGAGACAGGTTTGTTCTCACATGATCATGTTCTCTCCGTTTGGTTCAGGTGTCGCTGGCTCACGCAATCAGTGTTGCCATGGAAGACTTGATTGTTTCCGTAGTACTGATCATTCCAGCTTGCTGCGAACAAGCGGCACCTAATCGCCATTAGTTCCTTATTAGGGCACCGATTTGTTGGTAACACACAATCCACATTTTGACTGGTCAACCAATTCTGTTCTAGCCTGGAGTCCTTATTGTCTCTCCCATTGTCTTAACTCTGCTGTCTCTCCTGTCCAGTCTTATGTGTCTTTTCAGGATGAACCGGCGGATTTATCCAGTGTACCCGTGGCATACCACAATCTGGGGGCAGTGTTCAGTCTGTCCTGTGCCACGGCCCTTCCTCCTTAGCACCCTTACGATTGCACAAACGATCTACACCCTGGGAATATATTACTGATTCTCTGGCAGTCGGTCTCATCTGCCATTCCTCTTCCCCTGCAGGGGTAGAGTTCTTCTTTGTGGAGAGGAAGGACGGCTCGATTAGACCCTGTATTGATTATTGGGGACTAAATGATATCACAGTGAGGAATCGCTATCCTTTACCGTTGATGTCTTCAGCTTTGAAACTCTTTCAGGGGGCCTCCGTCTTCACAAAGTTGGACCTACGCAATGCTTATCACCTGATTTGGATCAGGAAAGAGGATGACTGGATGACAGCTTTTAACACCCATAGGGGGCACTTTGGATATTCGGTCATGCCGTTTGGATTGGTCAACTCCCCCGCTGTCTTCCAGGGGTTCTTGAATGACGTGCTTCGGGACATGGTAGATCGATTTGTTTTTGCTTATTTAGACAATATTCTGATCTTCTCCCAGATTATCGAGGAACATGTTCAGCATGGCAGACGTGTGCTTCTGCAACTGCTAGAGAACCGACTGTTCGTTAAGGTGGAAAGTGTGCTTTTTATGCACAATCGGTTCCATTCCTGGGTTTCATCGTCTCGAAAGCAGTTTCTGATTGCCCAATCCCAGACTTCCACAAGTCTTTGCAAACATTTCTGGAGTTTGCAAATTTTTACCAACGTTTCTTTAGAAACTTCAGTCAGCTCGCCGCTTCCCAGACAGATCTCACCTCCAACCATACTAAGTTTTGTTGGTCCTTGCAGGCAGAAGCCACGCTTTCTAAATTGAAAGAAAGGTTTACTACTGCTTCCATTCTTAATACTCCTTACCCTTCTCATAATTTCATGGTGGATGCGTCAGAGGTCAGAGTCAGTGCTGTCCTTTCTCAGCAATCTAATAGGGAGTTGTTTGCTGTCAGACTGGCCTTGGGGGAGTGGCGTCACTGGTTAAGAGGGTTCAGGGGTACCTTTCATGGTCTGGACTGACCACAAGAACTTGGAGTATATCCATGGAGCTAAACGTCTTAACTCCAGACAGGCTCGTTCGGCGCTTTTCTTTACCCATTTTGATTTTATTCTATCCTACCGTCCGGGCTCCAAAAATGCCAAACCCGATGCTCTAGCTCGATGTTTTGGGGTCGGGACCTCCACCACCCCTCTGGATACCATCCTCCCTGCCTGCCGGGTGGTGGGCATGGTGTCCTGGGATGTGGAGTCTAAAGTCCATTCTGTGCTGAGTAACACCATCTCGCCTGCCGGATGACCAATGGGTCTGTTTTTCATTCCGCGGTTAGCCCGGACGCACGTTCACCATGGGGGCACTCGCCTGTTGCCTGTCATGCAGGGGCTGCTCATACTCAGGCGCTCATTAGACAGCGATTCTGGTGGCCATTGCTAGCATAGGACGTTTTCCATTACGTGTCCGCTTGCCCCATCTGTGCCTCTAACAAGATTTCCTGTCAGCCTCCTCCAGAGGCTCCTCCAACCACTTTCAATTCCTTTGAGAACCTGGTCTTACATTGCCATGGACTTTGTTACTGGTCTCCCCTCTTCCCATGTCAACATGGTCGTCATGACCATGGTGGACCATTTTTCGAAGGCGGCTCATTTTATTCCCCTCCCCAAATTACATTCACCGAGGGAGACATGGGAGTCAATGTGGTTTCTGGCAGGGGACCCCAGTTTGTGTCACATTTTGGGCAGAATTCTTCTGAAAGCTGGGGGCTACTGTAAGTCTGTCCTCTGGGTTACATTCCCAGACTAATGGGCAGGCGTAGCGGGCAAATCAAGAGCTTGAAAAGAACATGCATTGCATCACTTCTCGTATTCCATCTTCTTGGAGCTCTCATTTGGCTTGGTCGAGTATGCCCACAATTCCTCTCCGTCATTGTCTACAGGGTTTCCACCTTTCCAGTGTTGCCTTGCTTACCTGCCCCCTCTGTTCCCTGCCCAAGAACCTGACGCTCAGGTCCCATCCGCACACACCTTTATCCAAAGGTAATGCCGCACCTGGTGAATAGCCAGAGAAGCCCTCCTTCGGACTTAACAAGTCGGCAGATCGCCACAGGTCTAAACCTCCAGCTTATGTCTGTGGGCAGAAGGTTTGGTTGCCTAATAAAGACATTTCTCTCCGACTTCCCTCTCATAAGTTGGGGCCTAGATTCATCAGGCCTTTTCCTATCACTAAGGTCATTAACCCAGTGGTGGTCCATCTCAAATTGCCACCATTCCTTAGTCGTGTCAACCCGGTGTTCCTTGTTTCTCATGTTAAACCCATTGTCTGGTCTAGTCTTCACCTTTCCATGCCCGTCCTGCTCCCACCTTGTCTGGTGGAGGGAGCACCGGCTTATTCTGTCAAACAGTTACTCGACGGCAGAAGCAGGGGCAGAGGGGTTTAGTACCTGGTAGACTGGGAGGGTTATGGTCCTGATGAGAGATGCTGGGTCACGGCTCGGGACATTCTGGACCGCGCCCTCATCGATCGATTCCATTTTCATCATGGTAACTCTTCTGGGTATGCTAAGAAGCTACCAAGAGAGGGGGTGGTACTGTCATGGTCTCGGTGAGTCTCCTGGTTTGTTCCAGTTTGTCTTTACACGTTTTCTCTTTTTGGTTCAGGTGTCGCTGGCTCGCGAAATCAGCGTTGCCATGGAAGCCTTGATGGTTTCCATGGTAGCACTGATCATTCCAGCTTGCTGCAAGTTAGCACCTGATCACCATTAGTTCCCTGGCTATATATACATCACTCTGTTTTGTGTTCATCACTTGATTGTTTGTTTGAGTCCTGTTGCTTACCACTCTCTCCCTCTGGCCTAGTATACCCTGTATTGTGTTCTGTTTATTGGTTACCAGTCTGCACTGTGTGCACCAGGATTTTGGTTACCATCCTGCCTGTCGCCTCGCCTCCTTTGACGCGTCTGAGTTTCTCCTCAGCGAAACCTCACTGCACCGGAACTGCTCTGCACTCGACCACATTACACACAAGCCTATGTACATACTATTCTCTCTGGATTCCTCGAGGATCTACATTACATGTCCACTGCGCACACAAACCTAAGAACAAACCATCCTTCTCCACACTGCAGTTGGTCCCGGGGTTCTCCCATTTAAGCTTTACCAGCATTGCTGTGTTTGTTAAATAAATATCAGATCATTGTCTCCACACTTGGATCTTTTGTCTCATCCTTCCTGACATGTTAAGCCATCGCACCACTGCTCGCTGCTCGTTTCGCGTGAGCCAGACACTGAGATACACTTGTTTGATGTACTGGTGCCAGACATTTTCTTTTGAGCACTGAATAGAACCACCTCTAAAAACATTTAGCAATATTTCACCAGTTAAAACTATGTTTAAAACATTAAATTACAACATTCATACTATTTACAAGACATGCTATTTTGTGCATCTGATTGACCCGATCCTTGGAAGACTACGAAATTTTTTGCATGTGCTATAAAGTTTGCACGTTTTTATACATGCAAACCATTAGTAAATCAGGGCCTCAATATTTTCAGGTCTTCAACCCTATTTTTTAGATAAACCTTCAATCTTAAATAAAGGGTGTTTTTAGACAAAAAAGTGGCTAACAGACAAAAAGTGACCAACTACCATTTGTTTATTAATTTGAATTTTAGAGGCAGGTAAATCTCAAAATGACAACTTCACAACAATACTGAGATATAGTTGAAAATGCATATTAACTTTGTGGTCACAATTTCTCTTCTTCAGTATTAAGTAGTGACGTTTTCACGGGCATAATTCTGAAAAAAAAATCAATTACATGAACCTGGCAAACTTTGGCGAACCTACTGATCAGTTCTTGCTCTTTAGCACCTTAATACTTCTGGAACCGTGAGTATTTTAGCGTTTCTGCATTGGCCTCATTCACTTCCATTGTAAGTGCTGAAATTGTTTTAGTGGTAATCAGCATTATGCAACAAATGCTGTTGAATTAGCTAGCTTATATTGAACTGGTAATATTCCTTGAACCAAAAGCAAAATAGATATTCATGCATTTGTTTTAGGTTGCTGATGTAGGTAATGCAGCTTAGCTAAAATCTTGTAAATGGTTCTTGTAGTTATTTAAAACAAACATGGCTCCATTTTTGGTATGGAATAACCATGTTTCATGATCCAATCAATTCATGATGGATAAAATCAAGACTTGCCCTACATGTTGTCCATGTTGAATATTCAGTTTTCATCTGAACAGAGGCGGGGTTACAATTTATGAGGCCCCAAGCATCCGACCAAGCCCGTCCCCATTTCGAAAAATGTTAAATGCTTAAAACATTACATAAAATGTGTTTTAAATCATAATTTTAAATCAATGGAAAAACAGAGCAGATGCATGCAAAAACACGCTCGGTGTGAACGGCCCCTAACTCATCCGTTCGCGCATAGCTGTGAGTGAGAGTGTGTGCACGAAACAAGTTCGGATGGCCTATATATATTTTTTTTATTTTTCATTCATTACAAACCTGAACCCTACTTAAAAAACTCACCTGTCCCGACCTCGGCAGCTTCTATCGTGAACCGCTCTAAGAGTGCTGACAACAGCGTATTTATGCATGTACCCAGAACATCATGTCACTCCTCATTAATTTTTTTGTGGAGTTTTCCTACCGGGTCGGAGGCCCCCCGATGTCTGGAGGCCCCACGCTCTAGTGGTTTGAGTGGTGGTTAAAACCGCTACTGCCTCTGAAATTCGTCACATTACAGTAAAATGTAATTTCATGTTGACTTCAAACTAGTTGTAATGCGAATGGCTACAAAGTTCTCTACAAAGCTTTACTTTAAGGTGTCTGTGTTTGTTGCTAGCACATGTAAAGATAAATATATTTAAATGTTTTTGAAATATGTACTAACAGACTCTTTTCTCTGTGTTGCTGTTTCTTTGTTGGATCAGTCTTTGAGTTGCCTGATGAGTTTTCTGTTGGATTGTTACTTTTGCTGCATCTATGTGATGGACTGATGTCTGATGACTTTATCTTCATAAGCTCCAGTGTAGGTTGGAGGTGCTAAAAGATGATCGACGTGGCCATAGGACCTTCAGTTCTCGAGTAACTATCCCAGACTATCCCATCAGCCATATCTACAGTATATCTATCTATCTATCTATCTATCTATCTATCTATCTATCTATCTATCTATCTATCTATCTATCATCATCTATCTATCTATCTATCTATCTAGCCATACCTACAGTATATACATCTATCTATCTATCTATCTATCTATCTATCTATCTATCTATCTATCATCTATCATCTATCTATCTATCTATCTATCTATCTATCTATCTATCTATCCCATCAGCCATATCTAGCACTATCTATCTATCTATCTATCTATCTATCTATCTATCTATCTATCTATCTATCTATCCCATCAGCCATACCTACAGTATATACATCTATCTATCTATCTATCTATCTCATCTATCTATCATCATCTATCTATCTATCTATCTATCTATCTATCTATCTATCCATCATCAGCCATATCTATCAGTATCTATCTATCTATCTATCTATCTATCTATCTATCCTCATCAGCCATATCTACAGTATATACATCTATCTATCTATCTATCTATCTATCTATCTATCTATCTAGCCATCAGCCATACCTACAGTATATATCTATCTATCTATCTATCTATCTATCTCCATCAGCCATACCTACAGTATATACTATCTATCTATCTATCTATCTATCTATCTATCTATCATCATCTATCTATCACCTATCAGCCATACCTACAGTATATACATCCATCTATCTATCTATCTATCCATCTATCTATCCATCAGCCATACCTACAGTATATACATCTATCTATCTATCTATCTATCTATCTATCTATCTATCTATCCCATCAGCCATACCTACAGTATATACATCTATCTATCTATCTATCTATCTATCTATCTATCTATCTATCTATCTATCTATCGCATCAGCCATACCTACAGTATATACATCCATCTATCTATCTATCTATCTATCTATCTATCCCATCAGCCATACCTACAGTATATACATCCATCTATCTATCTATCTATCCATCTATCTATCCCATCAGCCATACCTACAGTATATACATCTATCTATCTATCTATCTATCTATCTATCTATCTATCCATATCTATCAGTATATACTATCTATCTATCTATCTATCTATCTATCTATCCCATCAGCCATATCTACAGTATATACATCCATCTATCTATCTATCTATCTATCTATCTATCTATCTATCCCATCAGCCATACCTACAGTATATACATCTATCTATCTATCTATCTATCTATCTATCGCATCAGCCATACCTACAGTATATACATCTATCTATCTATCTATCTATCTATCTATCTATCTATCTATCTATCCCATCAGCCATATCTACAGTATATACATCTATCTATCTATCTATCTATCTATCTATCCCATCAGCCATATCTACAGTATATACATCTATCTATCTACCGTAATTTCCGGACTATTGAGCGCACCTGAATATAAGCCGCACCCACTGATTTTTAAATAAAATATCATTTTAAACATAAATAAGCCGCACCTGTCTATAAGCCGCAGGTGCCTACCGGTACATTGAAACAAATGAACTTTACTCAGGCTTTAACGAAACACGGCTTGTAACAAAAATAAATAGGCTTTAACGAAACACGGTGTGGCAGCGGGGCGTGGTCAAGCGCCCGTCCGGGAGAGAAAAGCGGTTAGGGCGCTTACACCTGAGCTAAATTATGTCTAACACCGGTGTCTAATTTCAGTAAGCATGGGGAGAGCGGCATAAAAAGGCAGCAGCCACAGAGCTGAGAGAGTGACACACGTCAGTCTAGTGTTGGCGCATAGAGGAATTGAGAAACTTTATAAAATTGATTGTAAACATTGCTGTGGCCATTAAAAGCCTTACCTGGAACGTCAAGTGCCCTGCTGAAAACTGTCACACTGGTGCCCGTGTTACAGTTTTCCCAAGAACATGTGAAGCAGGGCACTTGAAATTAGACACCGGTGTTAGACATAATTTAGCGCAGGTGTAAGCGCCCTTACAGCTTTTCTCTCCCGGACGGGCACTTGACCACGCCCCCGCTGCCACACACGGCTTGTAATAAAACATTTGCAGTAAATAGTAGCCTACCAAGAAAGTAATTGGTCACTATCTTCCTCGTCCTGGGCACTGAAACCACTGAAGTCATCTCCTTCGGTGTCGGAGTTGAATAGCCTCAGATTTTGTCTTTTTGCACTGAGTCAATTCCTCACGCTGCTGTTTCCAACGTCTTATCATCGACTCATTAAGACCAAGCTCCCGTGCAGCAGCTCTATTTCCTTTTCCAACAGCCAGATCAATCGCCTTCAACTTGAAAGCTGCATCATATGCATTTCTCCATGTCTTTGCCATGGTGAGGGTGACAAAATTACTACCGTAATCAGAATGATGGGAAGTTTGAGCGCGCTCGATTTAATCTAAACAGTAAACAAAAAAAGTTGTTTTGACCTTAACCCGTTCGGCAATTTCATTGGTCTAATGAAAGCTTCACGCTGCCGAAAAACTGAGCACGTCACAGAATATTTTTATTTTTATTTTTTTTTTATAAAATTTGAAAGCGGGAAAAATCCATATATTAGCCGCGTCATTGTATAAGCCGCGAGGTTCAATGCGTGGGAAAAAAGTTGCGGCTTATAGTCCGGAAATTACGGTATCTATCTATCTATCTATCCCATCAGCCATACCTACAGTATATACATCTATCTATCTATCTATCTATCTATCTGTAGGTTGTTATTTGCTCTGCTCATCACAATTGTTTGGTTTAAATCTCTCTTTCTGGCTTCATGTCATTTTATTATTCTCTTTGCATTTATTGTTCTCTTTTTTAGCTTTTTCATATAGTTTTTGGATGGATTTTTAGGGTTAGTGATTTGAACAAACACTAACGTTAGTGTATTACCTGCCCCGTGCTACAGAAATGAACGATGCCTCAATCAATCGGCTTGTTGAGATGAGGTGTGCTATTATTTTTTCTAAGAGATCACAGTTCCAGATTTTGCCTGCCGGATAATAAAACAGGTGAAAAAATCCCATCAATTTACAATTAAGGAGTGACTCGAGTCTGATTGGGGGTGGACTATTCTGACTTGGATGAGAAAGCAAACAACCAATAACACCCTAGCAACTCCCATGATGCAACCACCCATAATTCACAAAAGTTTTGATTGGTTGAAATGACTGATATTTGTCATTTCAACAAAGTGAAATGCACTTGTTAATATTGAAAATGCCAGCTTGGTCTCATAATCACGTTATTATACCTACATTTTTCCTAAATGTTTCTTGGTGAAATGAACACTAGAGGCTCACTTACTCACTTTCACACAAAACACGAGTAAAACGGCAGATTGTCAGTTAATAAACATTTACTTTTCACCCTGTTCCTCACACAATGCTCTGTCATTACATCAAAACACTTTTACTAAAGCGTGTGACTTATTTTAATGTTTGCATTACATAACCAACTACATTTAAAGCATGTTCGAGTGTGATCAAGTTTGTATCAGTTTGCGCGGTTGCTCAACTGATACAGCGTTGCACTTGTGATGTAAAGGAGTGGGGTACAAGTCCTGAAGAACAAGGAAGTCGACATGTGAGCCGAAAGTGTCATAGAAGCTCAACAAAATGACATTGTTGTGTTTTTTTATCTCACATTCGCTTTTTCTGGCACTATCCGTTTAAGGTTAGGTTTAGGTTAAGGGTAGGAAGGTCGATTTTGTTGATTTAAAACTCAACAGAGCATTAACCTCCCCTGTTTTGAAGAAAATTTCACTCGCTTTTAGCGCCTCCCAGTGGACATTTCACCTCGGAACTGTCGCGATACATGTAAGGAACCACTTAATATCACTTGGCAACAAATGTCGCCACAGTCACGTCATTTTCAGGACATCAGGCAAGAAGCTGAAACTACAGAAATGATGAAAGTACAATTCCTGAATGGAACGTTTCTGTTTGTTTATTTTTATTAAAAAAAAGTTATTGTGTTTAGAGGCTTATTTTAGGTGTATTACCTTACTGCTATTTCAGCTCTTCTCTAAATCTGTTTCGATCTCTCACGAGCTGTGTGGGGTTCTGGGTTTCCATCTCATGCTCTTAGAATTGTCTTTTTCTCTCTTTCGGTTCTTCGATCTTTCTTCACTAGATGCTTTTTCTCGGCCTGTGGTTTTTATCACTCCATCTCTCTCTCTCTCTCTCTCTCTCTCTCTCTCTCTGTCTCGAACTGTAGAGCACTGGAGAGTTTATTATGTCCACTTTACAACTGATTATAGGGCAGTTAGTCCAATCATCAAGTGACAGGAATCATCGCTTTTAAGTAGAGTTGTGTTGTATGTTTATGTTACAGACAGAGCAACAGGAGACAAGAAGTGTGTCATTAAATAGGAAAGACGTATGATATAAGTATTAGACAAATCCTGGATTTATCAATATCATAAAAAGGGTCTGAGATCTTTATAAAATCAGAACGTAGAGTACATCAGATCATATTTTTCCTATCAGAAAACTTAAATGATATTTTCTGTTGTACGAAAGCCCTGAACCGCAAAGTGAAAAAAAAAAAATGGTGAAAAAAAAATATGATAAAAATTGTGAGTAGTAGTGAAATGGTGGAAGAAAAAAATTTTGGAAGAGAAAAAAATTAAATAAATACTAAATATTTTTTTTGCCATAAGTTACTTTACACTTGCAAGTCAAATTTCAAAAGGAACTGGGAATTTTTTCTTTTTTTCCCCACCTTGCGGTTCAGGGCTTCTGTACTATTGAGTGGTATTACTTTCAATGCATCAATATAATATTGACAATATAGCAAATTTTACTGCTTTTAGGAAACAGTTCCTACATAATAAAAGTATTAAAGACACTTTTTTATTTTGATAAGTGTCCTCCTTTTGCTAGACATGTAAACTAAGGTCTTGGTCTTGGTAAGCTGGTACTATATATTGTATTTTAGTACAGTTTGAGCTCCGTATCGACCAGCCAGCATCTAGGATCAGTTTTGTGATAGAGTTTATATTAGTTATAGTAGTTATTTATTCTCCAGAATCTCAGCTGCTCATCTGTGTAGTTATTTCTGTCTGTTTCCCTTCATGACATCACAGAACTCTCGGAATGTTCGTGTCCGGGTTTCATAACGTTGTACATTTAACGTCCTCTGTAGCACAAATCTCATGAAAGCTCAATGAAAACATGTAATGAGTTTTAACTTTAACTTTTTCTTTTTTCAGGTTCAGTCACGATGCAGCAGCAAGGAGAATATCTTAAGAGCAAGTATGTTGCTTTGGAAAATCACTGGTTATTTGTTTCTTGTGCATCATGTCTGACTGTCAAACACAATCAAAACATTCAATGCATGTTCATATTAAAGTGGCGTAAATTATGTTTTTTATTATTATTATTATTATTATTATTATTATTATTATTATTGGATTTACCTTTTTTGGACATCCTGCAATGACCAAACTTTCAAAAAAGCGTTCAAATTATATTTAACTAACTTTATAAACATTTATAAATGTTCACTCACCATTACTTAGCATTGGTTAGCATCTTTAAAAGGCCATTTTACATAAAGTGACCTTTTTTAATTGTAAAGAAAAAGTAAATTTTCATGGCAAAACTAATAAGTAATAAAAAAAAATCTATGAATTATGTTTAGTTTCCAATTTTTGATGTGGAATAAATTAAAACTACTAAAATGTGCGGGTGCGTGCGTGTGTGTTTGTATGTGGGGGGTTGCCTGCGTATGTGCGTGTGTGTGTGTGTGTGTGTGTTTAGATCACTCTAAAGCAATGTGGCAAAATCAATGTGTCAGTGTGTCCAGTCGAAGTGCTTTTATTTTAATTTGATATTTGCAGTATTTAATGGTGTGTATTTGTAGGTCACAGTGCGGTGGACATCACCAAAGTGGCTCGGAGACACCGTATGTCCCCGTTTCCTCTCACCTCTATGGACAAAGCCTTCATCACTGTGCTAGAGATGACTGCTACCCTGAGTACTGAAATCATCAACTACAGAGGTAAACACACACACACACACACACACACACTATTTTACGTTCTTTATACATGCAATAAAATGTAAATGTGTACATACTGTACATAAACATGTACTTTATTTAATATATGTACATCTGTACATTTTTATTTAGTTTTTGGTTATTGCATTGTTGTTGTTTTGAGGCAGTGATCTTTATGTTTTTAATGTGTAATAACGTTTTTTGCAAGCCAGTGTTGCATACATCTGCATTGTTAATGCTCAGTTTGTGTTGCATTTGTTGCCCTCTTAATTATCATACCTTAATAAACAAACTTAAGAAATGAATGGATCTTTTTCTCTTGTTGTTGTTGGTTTAGACGGCATGGGTCGAGTTCTGGCTCAGGACGTTTATGCCAAAGATAACCTGCCTCCATTTCCTGCCTCTGTTAAAGATGGTTACGCTGTAAGAGGTGAGAAATACTTCAGATACCCTCACCTCTTCTATCTTAATGCTTGCAGATTTTGTCATGTCTTGCTAATGGACTCGTATGTGTTCTAACAGCAGCTGATGGTCCCGGTGACAGATTTATTATCGGCGAGTCTCAAGCTGGTGAACAGGTGAGAGAATGATTCACATGGATAATTGAGTTTCATAACAAGAAGAGGGGAGTTTCTGTCACCAATCTGTGAAATGAAGTGTTGACCCTTTAGGTTAAAGGGATAGTTCACCCAGAAATGAAAATCCTCTCCTCATACCATCCCAGATGTGTATGACTTTCTTTCTTCTGCAGAACACAAATGAAGATTTTTGGTTAAATATCTCTGCTGTGTAGGTCCATTAATGTCACCATTCACTTGCATTGTATAGACCTACAGAGCTGAGATATTCTTCTACAAATCCTCATTTGCTCACAATACCATCCACAAGTTCATAAGTCGTGCACTATGTGTAATTTAATGAGATTGTCCTCCGCCACCCGGACTGAGGCGAGTAACCACGCCACCACGAGGACCTACTAAGTAGTGGGAATTGGGCATTACATAATTGGGAATGTAGATTTTACTGTAGATAGGAGTAGCCACTTGCATGGCATCTTTTAGATGAAATTATGAAAGAGAGCTAATTATGAAGGTAATTATTGCTGTGTTGTCAGCCCACACACACTGTGATGCCAGGTCAGGTGATGCGGGTGACGACGGGTGCACCCATTCCATGCGGGGCGGATGCCGTGGTGCAGATAGAAGACACAGAACTGTTGCGGGAATCTGATGACGTAAGTTTCACGCACCATTTCTTTTTGATTTTAATACAGTGCAATAATGAATAAGTCAACGCGTCAAAGAGGCTTTGGCATAAACGTGCACTATGAGAGAGTTTTCCATTTATTTAAATGATTTTGTTTCTCAGGGCACAGAAGAGCTTGAGGTCAGAATTCTGGTTCAAGTGCGTCCCGGTCAAGACATCAGGTAATGTCTCAGCGAGGTGAAAGAGAACAGTTTACAGAATGTCTCAGATGTGTCTAAAAGCGTCTGTCCCGTGTGCTACAGGCCCATCGGTCATGACATTAAGCGTGGTGAATGTGTGCTGGCTAAAGGCACTCATATGGGCCCGTCTGAAATCGGTCTGCTGGCTACAGTCGGTGTCACTGAGGTGGAAGTGCAGAAGTTTCCTGTCATAGCTGTCATGTCTACAGGCAACGAGGTGAAAACACTCAAACAGTACTTCTCAGGACGGGTGTCGCCAGACTTCTGTGTCATCCGGGACTCAGCCCACAGGCAGTATTATAATATAACAAGAAGAAAAATCCTTCCTTCCATGACCATGACCATCCTACCTGTCAAATATGAATTATATTAAACTCAACACTGACGCCGGTTCAGAACTTCATATGAGCAAAGCCAGGTGCGCAATAAACAGATCAAACACATTATTTTATTTAAATTGCGAATCAAAGCGAGAACCTGTCTGCTCACAGGGGGTGGCCGTGGCCACCATGTACCGAAGCCTGGCCACCCCAATGGCCACCCCACTCGCAATTGCTGTTTTAGTCATTTTGGGGCACAATTTAGTTCTTTAGAGGTAAATCATCTCTGTACAAATGTACAATCTTAACATATGCGCACACCAAGGTCACCAAACCTCTCCATCCTGGGTGGTATTGTACCGGGGCCACGATTTAACTACATCCGCTACGTCCATTTCTAGCATTAATGAAGCTGCTCTGCATCCGTTCTAGTTGTGATATTGACTAATAATTTGGCATGCCCAATTCCCAAAGCGCTCTTAAGTACCCGTGGTGGTGTAGTGACTCAATCCGGGTGGCGGAGGACGAATCTCAGTTGCCTCCGTGTCTGAGACGTCACCGCGCATCTTATCATGTGGCTTGTTGAGCGCGTTACCGCGGAGACCTAGCACATGTGGAGGCTTCACGCTATTCTCTGCGGCATCCACGCACACAACTCACCACGCCCCCCCACCGAAAGCAAGAACCACATTATAGCGATCACGAAGAGGTTACCCCATGTGACTCTACCCTCCCTAGCAACCGGGCCAATTTGGTTGCTTAGGAGACCTGGCTGGAGTCACTCAGCACACCCTGGATTCAAACGCGTGACTCCAGATGTGGTAGTCAGCATCTTTACTCGCTGAGCTTCCCAGACCCCACTAATCTCAAAATCGTAATTTTTTATTTTATATAACGTGGCAATAAAATGCCATTGTGGGATCACGAGTAAAGATAAAAATAACGTACATTTATTTTAACGCATCTCGAAACACCTGCGTTGTGTTTCACGACTAAATATAATAATTAGACATCAAGTTCAATTCCATCTGATTTTAAACTTTCAAGTCAAGACACTCCAAAGACTCATAAGAGTCATTCGTTTGGGAATCAGGCTAAACTGGTCAAACTGTATGTGTCATGCTGTAGAATCAAAAGATCCGACTCATAAGAGTATTTCGTTCAGGAATCGGACTACAATAGTTGAAAAGAATCAACTCATTAGACTCAATCATTCGGGACTACAGTGGTCGCACTGTATGTTTTGCGCTGTAGATTAAAAAGAACTGACTCATAAGAGTCAATTGTTCAGGAATCAGACTACACTGGTCACGCTGTTTGTTTCGCTCTTTAGATTCAAAAGAACCAGCTCATAAGAGTCATTTGTTCGGGGATTGGACTGCACTGATCGCACTGTATGTTTCACTCTTGTAGATTCAAAGGAACCAACTCATAAGATTAATTAGCTCAGGAATAGGGCTACACTGGTCGCCTTGTATGTTTCGCAGGACTGATTCAATAAGGGTATTGCGGTGCCGCTGAATGGTCAAAGTATTTTAGAACAGTGTTGCATCCGCATCGCCACAAGAATGCACGTACGAGAGCCGTATTTGTATTTGTATTTAGAACCGTTTCTTGGTTCCCAGCCTGAGCATTTCCATCCGTTTCTCGTCCTCTCAGCTGCTGAACCCAGAAGATGATTTACACCCCGGTAAGATCAGAGATTCAAACCGCTCAACGCTGTTGGCAACCATACAGGAGCACGGCTACCCCACCATCAACCTGGGCATTGTAGGAGACAAGTGAGCAGCTTTCGCTATTATAAACAAGAAAATACATTATCATCTGTTGTCATGGTAACTGCTCTATTGGTATTCTCAGCCCGGATGACCTGTTAAATGCTCTGAATGAGGGAATCAGTCGTGCTGATGTCATCATCACCTCAGGGGGTGTGTCCATGGGGGAAAAGGTACAAATTGTCCCATTTGTTCTATTTAGTCAACAGCTTTGTAAAGACAAAGCAAAATATTTGCTATGATGATGTGCCAAATGCAATTTATAAAGTTATGCAAGTGTAAAATGCCAATGGCTCTATGCCCAGACAAACTTTGTGGTTATGTGTCCAAGAGTTCACTGTAGGACCCACTGCTTTACACTGACATCTAGTGGCTGGATGATAATCTATACTAATTTCCTGCCATCAACCACTTGCGGTTTTTGCAGAAAACCTAATGAATGCCTATATATTCAACGTGCAAACTCATTTAGATGCCTGTATGTTTTATTTCCACATATAAAAATGGCCCAAATCAGAACTTTAAATATTTGTAACATAGGACTCATTTTTGAAGTTCACACTGTCATCCAAAAAAGCAGATCAGTGACGTCCTGCAAGAGAAAAGCAGATTTGGGCCGCATTCGACTGTGATGTGAACGTAGCCTTAGTTTATGAGCATTTTAACCGGTTCTGTTTTCACAGGATTACCTGAAGCAGGTACTTGAAATAGACCTGCACGCTCAGATACACTTTGGACGTGTCTTCATGAAACCAGGGTGAGTCTTTGAAGAACTGGATGACATCTGGGTAATTCCCATTTATATTCAGTGTCAAAACCGTGAAAGCAGATCCACACGGGTATTGAGCTTTAATTTGTCTTCTGTTAGTCTGCCCACAACATTTGCCACAGTTGACATGGACGGGTCTCGAAAACTGATCTTTGCTCTGCCAGGTAGGGACGGTGAGAGAGTTTATTGGTGTATTTTTCCACAATACACACTTGTATTGACTATTTTTCTTAGTTTAGTGAGTAGATTCTTTCAGCTAAAATCAATGTACACTTTCTTTTGTGTTTCTCAGGTAATCCCGTGTCGGCGGTTGTAACGTGTAACCTCTTCGTCATTCCTGCCTTGAGGAAGATGCAGGGAATCTTGGATCCTCGACCCACCATCATCAAAGCCAGGGTAAGAGAGAGACCACCACAGAGAGGGCTGGACTGGCAATCTGGAATACCGGGCATTTTCCCGGTGGGCCGACGCACTTTGGGGCCGAATGTGCATAAGCAAAAATGAGCCGCCGGGTTATGAGAACGGACCACAAAACGCCGCCGCGGTGCCCAACGCCAAACCCCCCCACCCAAACAACTTTTGGGCCAGTTGCCATGTAAAATCCCGGGCTGATTTCTCTTCCCAGTCCAGCCCTGACCACAGAAAACTATTTTGACTCATTTATTTTGAAATACAAGCTAGCAATGTGTTTGTAACCGTATGACGGGAAAGGAGGAGGCGGGAACCAGCTAAACACTCAAAGTAATATTTAATGTTAAATTAAAACATATAGACACATGTAACACAGTTAAGGATGGGAAAGGAGGAGGCGAGAACCGGCTTGTCAACATAAATCATAATTTAATGCAAATTTAAACCAAAAGTGCAAACATAAACACACACACGACGGACATGCCCGTAATTCTCTTTCTCTCTCGAACCATCGTCACCGGCCGCCTTTATCCCTCGCGCGTCTCATCAGGCCGATTGGGGACCGGGTGCGCGATATTCCGACCCGGCCCTGCCCCCCTCCGCTCCACACTCCTCCCGGCGTTATCTCAGGCCGGGGTGCCACCGGCATGACATACATTCCCCTCCATCCCTGGGGCGGGGTGTATCTTGTGTCCCGTATGGTCATCCCCGCCTTCCTCGCCCTGGGAGGAGACTGGAGGGGAAGACAACAACAACAAAAAAACAAAATAGGTGAGGGAAAAGGCCAACACGGTGCGAAAGAGAGAGAGAGAGAGAGAGAGAGAAAAAGCTCATTCACCGGTTCTCTGATGTACCGTTGCGTGGTCCTCGAACACTCCTCCACACTCAGGCGGACGACAGCCGCTACAACCCCGGGCGAACCGGTGTCAAACCTTCGACCCCCAGCGGGCAGAACGCCCCTCCGCATTTCTGGCAGCAAATGGGGACATTCCTCCGCCCCCGGCAGCGGCTCCCTTGCTCCAGGCGGTCAGAGGTGTCCAGTCCCCACTTTCATCCACGGACGGCGGCCATTCCCCGCATCCTGGCGGTCGGGCTACTCCGTCACACGGCAGATGGCAGCGGCGCTCCCCTGGGTGGACGGCAGTGTCGAGGGCATCCCTCCTCGTTCCCGGGCTTTCGGCACCAATATAACACAGTTAATGATGGGCAAGGAGGAGGCGAGAACCAGCTTGTCAACATAAATCATAATTTAATGCCAACTTAAACCAAAAGCACAAACATAAACACACACACACGACGGACATGCCCATAATTCTCTCTCTCTCGGACCATCGTCACCGGCCGCCTTTATCTCTCGCGCGCCTCATCAGGCCGATTGGGGACCGGGCGCGTGATATTCCGACCCGGCCCCGCCCCCCCTCCGCTCCACAACACACACACATGGCAGCTGCGTGTGGCTCTCTCTCTCCCGAACTGCCACATCCAGCAGCCTTTATCCCTCTCCTCGGCTCATTAGCCTGATCGGGCTGGCCCGGCCCCCCTCCTCGTCACAGCGTTGGATTAAGGCTCTTAAAATGGAAATAAATGCAATAAATGTGAAATTCACATTGTTATATACTTCTAAAGGCATGTATTGTATGATTCTTGTTTAGTATTCACACTGCGCTCAAACCTGGTTTAATATTTTGGGCTGTGAAATGTAAACTTGCACTCAATGCGTTGAAAATTCTATACATGCTAGTGAAAATGAATGACATTTTAATGATAACTTTTCTAGCTGTTATCATTGTAAATGTAATATTTAAATAAAATAAAAATAAAATATTTGTAGGTGTCAGTCAAATTGTCATTGTGAGAGCATCTGTCAAAATCTTGCTTTATGGTTTGTTTCCAGTTGTCATGTGACGTGAAGTTAGATCCGCGGCCTGAGTATCACCGCTGTATTTTAACATGGCACCATCAGGAACCTCTGCCGTGGGCACAGAGCACAGGTAAATAAAACACTGGATGACTGTGATTTGACCAAGTAGGACATCTTTCTTAAGATTAACATCCTTGTTGTTCCTGGAACAATATTCCAACATGTTTGTCTTGTTTTCCAGTAAAATTATCTAAACATCAGTTACTTGAGGGGCAAAAGTAAGAAGCACATTTGGGTGTTTTTCCACACATTCGGACACTATCATGTCACAGGGGTTTATTTATTTATTATAATTTCTTTATATATATATATATATATATATATATATATATATATATATATTATTATTATTATTATATATATATTTTTTTTGCTATATAAAGGTCACATTAAATCTGACCTTCATCATTTATTCTTAGTACTTTTACATTTTATTTTATTTATTTATTTTTAGCCCTGTCCCAGACCCAGATTTTCAATATTAAACTGTGAAAGTCCCGTGAAATGATTACATGTTTAAAAGTATGGTCATCTAAACCAAGAGTGAAATAAACATAAACCATTTCAATATTTATTGCACGAAACGTATTTCTAGTTTTCGAAATATTACGATTACATTTTAACAACTCCAAACCAAGTGTGCCGCACAAGCCCTCAAAAGTGAAGCCAAAACGTCTCGATCGCCCCCCGGTGACTGGTCCTAGTATAGGTCATAAACCCCGCCTCCCCATGTTATTCAACGGGACGTGAGACCTACTAAACAATTAAATTACACTTCACATATCTTTTTTCCAAAGATAGTTTCTGTCATTTACTGTCGTTTCTATCATGTTGATGTCATTTCAAGTGTTTGTTTTCAAAATAAGTTTGTTTTTGGTTATTTGATGCTATAAAAACGGTGCTGTGACATCATGATTGACAGCTGTGATTGACAGGTTCTCACTGAAGTAGTCACTGAAGCACCAACTGACTTTTTTCGGGATCTTCAGAGGACTGAGGAGATTGGAGCTTTAAATGTAATATCTAAATTTCTATAATTAATTATTTCACACCATCATAAGTCAATAAGTCAAAAGTGCAGGGGCGTGTGCTTGCGATTGATTCAGTGAGAGTGAGGGCGGGGCCTTGATTTCGTGGCTTTACTTCCTGCTCACTACTGCGCAGGTCTGGTCCAGAAATCGCAACTGCGCAGACTCGAGTCCCAAGATGTCAGCGCCATATCGGGACACTGGCGGCTTCAGTTCTCACCAATGGAAAAGAGTGAAGGGGCGTCGTCCATCTTTTATTACAGTCTATGCTCCAAACCCTTTTGCCCCTAATAATGTGTCTTAAAGTGTACCTGTCAACCAAGTGGACCAAAGTGTCAGTGAAGAGCATGCTTGAGATGAAATATGGGAACAAGGGAAATATCACTTATGAGCAGAATATCTTCATTGCTCGTTATTTCCAGTCAAACTGTAATTTTGTCAAATTATGCAATAAAGTGTAAAAATATTATTTAATTGTGTGTATTGAGGATACATAAAATGTTATCTATGAAATTAGCCAAAGGAGTTAACCATTTTATTTCAAAAAGGCAAAAAATGTCATTTCCATTACAGAATTCTATTAAACACAATTCACTGAAATTACACAATGGTGGGAATTTTCATGTCTTTCAGAAGAAGAAAAAAAATGACATAAATCTCCTGTAATGCATAAACACACACACTGTAGAACACTGTTAGTAGTGCACTATGCTAAAAGTGCCCAAAGTTGATGAAACACCCATAAATTCTTATTAAGTCTTATTATCTCACAAATTGTGCTTCTAATAAATCCATCTTGTTTTAAAGATGTTTAGGTATCAGGGGGTCTGGGTAGCTTAGCGAGTATTGATGTTGACTATCACACATGGAGTCGCGAGTTCGAATCCAGGGCGTGCTGAGTGACTCCAGCCAGGTCTCCTAAGCAACCAAATTGGCCCGGTTGCAAGGCAGGCTAGTGTCACATGGGGTAACCTCCTCGTGGTCATGATTAGCGGTTCTCGCTCTCAGTGGGGCGTGTGGTGAGTTGTGTGTGGATCGTGGAGAGTAGCATGAGCCTCCACATGCTGTGAGTCTCCGCGGTGTCATGCACAACGAGTCACGTGATAAGATGCACGGATTGACGGTCTGAGAAGCGGAGGCACTTGTCCTCCGCCACACGGATTGAGTTGAGTAACCGCGCCACCACGAGGACCTACTTACTGGAAAACAATAGAAAAATTCTGATTAAGAAAATCGCCCGTTGTGGTGCAAATACTATGAATGTTTTTTTCTCCAGGGAATCAGGTTAGCAGCCGACTGATGAGCATGCGCAGCGCTAACGGACTCCTGATGCTACCTCCCAAAACCGAGCAATACGTGGAGCTGCACAAGGGTGAAGTCGTCGACGTCATGGTCATCGGCCGTCTATGATGTCATCACAGAGGGACAGAGAGCGAGGGCGGTTCACGGTGCATGTTCACATATCATTGACTGTAATATGCAACGGCACAGCTAGTTTCTATTGATTTGGATGAACGCTGAAGTATAGTCATCATCTTCATCGAGAAACTAGATCTGTATGATTAAAAAAAGTAATTTAAAGATTGTATTATTTCAAACAAAGAAAAAAATATAACTTTTAAATTATAAAATCGTATTATAAAAAGAGATTTATTCTGTATTGTTAATATTATTACCGCATTTTCTCATTACTATTATTATTATTATTGTTATATTAATGCAACTTTGTTCTTTTCATTGCAATTTCTTTGTGTGTTTGATGCTAGATCTTATAGCTGTAGCATTTTAATAGAAAACAGTAGGTGGCCGTCAGGAAAACAAAGAAAGTTCCAGTTTTTAATGTAAAAATAGACGAAAAGGAATGAGACTGCTTTTGTTTTCAAACGTGGGGGACAAACACGACATCTTGTCACCTGGACACTGGACGGCGCCATTTTTTGTCATTGACGGGACACCTTCTTCTTTTCCTCTCATTAGTACGCATCATTATGACATCACAAAGAGCTTTGCTTGTTGTTTATCTCGTGATTCTTGTTTGTGTGCGCAGTGCCAAATGCGTGAGTGCCCATCGGTCCTGCCCGGGGGAACACGGGCCTAGTCACCTGATCCCTGAAGCTTCCTTATAATCACATGACCTGGTGTAGCCCCGCCCCCATCCCCCAGGGGGTGGAGTCACAGGCGAACATTTATTAGAATATATTTAAAAAGACGAAAAAGAAAAATAACAGCTTATTTAAGTGCTGACTGCCTTTTTAATCAACTACACAAAAATGTACAGTATATAAAAATAAGAATCGAATTGTACAGATAAAAGTGACCAGCACTCCTGCGGAATATGACCAAGCGATGAGGAGACATTGAACAAATCTGTATCATAACATTTTCTGTAATGATAAGAACCTAATGAGAGAGACAACAAAAATAAAATCCTTGATCATTATATAAAATATATAAAAATAGCATTGTGGAATTTTCTTGTAATAAAATAAATAAAAACATAATTCCTTAACGTGTGTGATTTCAACATTTTACGTAACTGATCAACCTATGCAGTTTTTTTGGATAGTTAATCTTTATGGTTGACATCTTTATATCTTCATTTTTCCACTGTTATTTTTGTACAATCCTTTGGACTTTACACTACAATAGAGCGCAACAGTTATATCTTCTAAACCTTTAAAGACAGACCTACCGAGAGCTCCGCAGTCATGCTTTTCGAAGTCATGTTTAATAGCGGAATTCCTGGTGAAGAACTACACTACCCATGATCCTGAGGAGAAATCCACCAATCAGAGAACCGCAGCCAACAAAGTGTGCCAAAAGAGCTCTGCAGCAGCCAAGGTGTTCAAAATATGCATCGGTTAGCTCAGTGATAAAGACGTTGACTATCACACCTGGAGTCATGAGTTCGAATCCAGTGCGTGCTGAGTGACTCCAACCAGGTCTCCTAAGCAACCAAATTGGCCCGGTTGCTAGGGAGGGTAGAGTCACATGGGGTAACCTCCTCGTGGTCACTATAATGTGGATCGCTCATGGTGGTGCGCGTGGTGAGTTGTGCATTTATGCCACGGAGAATAGTGTGAAGCCTCCACATGGTAAGATGCGCGGATTGACAGTCTCAGACGTGGAGGCAACTGAGATTCGTCCTCCGCCACCCGTTTTGAGGCGAGTCACTACGTCGCCACAAGGACTTAGCGTGCATTGGGAATTGGGCATTCCAAATTGGGGAGAAAATCAGAGGGTATTGACGCTGACTATCACCCCTGTAGTCGCGAGTTTGAATCCAGGGTGTGCTGAGTGACTCCAGCCAGATCTCCTAAGCAACCAAATTGGCCCGGTTGCTAGGGAGGGTAGAGTCACATGGGGTAACCTCCTTGTGGTGGTGATTAGTGGTTCTCGCTCTCAATGAGTCGTGTGTGGATCGTGGAGAGTATCATGAGCCTCCACATGCTGTGAGTCTCCGCGGTGTCATGCACGACAAGTCACGTGATAAAATGCATGGATTGACGGTCTCAGAAGCGGATGCAACTGAGACTTGCCCTCCTCCAGTCAGATTTACAAATACTTCTTGGCTTCAAATCAAAGGTTGCAATGTTGTGATTCACGTCGGTTCTTGTTGGTTTGGTTAATTGCTCGCAACTCTTTTATGAAGGATTTTATTAAATCCCTATGGAGAAAAATAGATGGGAAAAATACTTCCGGAGCCAAGACAGACACTGTTGCGCTCTATTTTTGTAAAAGTTGAGAAAATATTATGAGATTATTTACTTGTCTTTCCACCGTGTTTTAAAAAGGGTACAAATGATGTCACTTTTCATGCCATGTTGATTTTAAAGGTAACACTATACAGTGAGGTTGAATTCCTTAACATTGGTTAACTACATAACTTAACATGAACTAGCAATGAACAATACTTTTAAAACACATAATGATCCTGGTTCATGTTGATTTCATCATGTAATAATACATGTTTAAAATTCAAAGTAGTATGTTACATTGGTTAATGCATTATGAACTAACAATGAACAATTGTATTTTTATAAATGAACATGAATCAAGATTAATAAATGTTTTAAGAAAATTGTGTTCATTGTTAGTTCTTTAATGTAAACCTACTGTAATGTTAACACATAGAAACGTAAATAAAGCGTCACCATTTTATGTCTGATTATAGTTTATCAATCATATCTAGAAAAACAACATGGGATTTGTGCATTTACTACTTGAAATGATGAATTGAACAACAGTTCACGGAAGCATATATATAGTGTAAATCACATATTAACTCAGTGTCCTTATTGTTTTTATGGACATGGTCAATTACATCTCCAGCTGTAGAATCAGATATTGATTAGATGTTGAAGACTAACAGCTTCATGCAACTCAAACCCATGGCAATGTCATGTTGAGAGAGGATTACTGAACTCATGAGGTCACTGCCAGAATCCTGATCCACTTTAACATCAGACACCTGAGCTACGAACACTCACACATCCACTGGACCTGTGTGAAAACACAACTGGAATTATTACCCACCCTGGGAAACCACCTTCATCAGCTGAGAGAGAACTGTGCCTTCATACAAATGGTAAGTTATAGGTTGTATTTTGTTCATTTTAAAAGTTAACTAATCAAATAAATACAAAATCACGTATTTTTCTTTTAGAAATAGGATGCGCAGGTTTCTTATGTTTGTTAAGTAGGTCTCTTTGGATCTAAAAATATATAATTAGAGGTTCTTAGAAGGTTCTCAGGGGTCCGGTTGCAATTTACAGTATATTAGTGTTCATTTATAATTTATAGTTATAGTAAAAATGGTCTATTATTGTTATTATTAAAATGGTTATAATAACTACTTTTTTGAGAGATTGAATTAATGAGAAGCTGAAGTTAATATTGACTAAACTCAGATGAACAGATGGTAGTCTGAGTCATTTCACTGCCACCTGTTTTGGTAAACGGAGCTAATGGCCCGAAGGCATGAGGAAGCAGATTTGACTAAACCCACTGTGGTAATTGTCTCATCATCAATCAGATTTTCCTTGCTAACCTGAAGGTTTAACTTCTCAGTGCAACCAATAATTATTCTCAGCCACCCAGAACACCCTAGCAACTACTTGGCAATGTGCAAGCAACAGCATTCGGGCAGCTGTGGCTCAGTTGGTAGAGCGGGTCGGCCACTAATCGCAGGGTTGGAGGTTTGAATCCTGGCCGAAGTGTCCTTGGGCAAGACACTGAACCCCAAGTTGCTCCCAATGGCAGGCTAGCACCTTACATAGCAGCTCATTGGTGTATGAATGTGTGTGTGAATGGGTGAATGAGAATACTGTTAAGGTTAAAAAGGCTATATAAGTGCAGACCATTTACCATTGAACACCTTAGCAAGGCATAGGAATGTGCTAACAACAATCTGGAAGCCCATACCCCATACAACTCCCTAGCAACTACTTAGCATTGCCCTGGCAACGTTTAGAACACCTTTTTAACTGCCTAGAAACATGCTGACAACCACTCAGCTCAACTGCAACCGCATATCAATGCCTTAGAAACTACCCTAGCAACTGCTTAGCAGTGTGCTGGCAACTATTCAGAACACCTTTTCAATCACTCAAAACATCTTAGCAAATCAAAATCAGAATGTGCTTCCACATACAAGGAAATTTTTCTTGGTGACAGTAGCTTCCAGTGCAAAACAATACAACAATAAAACAGAGATAATAATAATAATAATAAAAGAATAAAAATATAAAGCAAATAGAGAATATAGAAAAAAACACAATAAGACAAAAAAATAAAATAATATATATACAGTCACCTAAAGGATTATTAGGAACACCTGTTCAATTTCTCATTAATGCAATTATCTAATCAACCAATCACATGGCAGTTGCTTCAATGCATTTAGGGGTGTGGCCCTGGTCAAGACAATCTCCTGAACTCCAAACTGAATGTCAGAATGGGAAAGAAAGGTGATTTAAGCAATTTTGAGCGTGGGATGGTTGTTGGTGCCAGACGGGCCGGTCTGAGTATTTCACAATCTGCTCAGTTACTGGGATTTTCACGCGCAACCATTTCTAGGGTTTACAAAGAATGGTGTGAAAAGGGAAAAACGTCCAGTATGCTGCAGTCCTGTGGGCGAAAATGCCTTGTTGATGCTAGAGGTCAGAGGAGAATGGGCCGACTGATTCAAGCTGATAGAAGAGCAACTTTGCCTGAAATAACCACTCGTTACAACCGAGGTATGCAGCAAAGCATTTGTGAAGCCACAACACGCACAACCTTGAGGCGGATGGGCTACAACAGCAGAAGACCCCACCGGGTACCACTCATCTCCACTACAAATAGGAAAAAGAGGCTACAATTTGCAAGAGCTCACCAAAATTGGACAGTTGAAGACTGGAAAAATGTTGCCTGGTCTGATGAGTCTCGATTTCTGTTGAGACATTCAGATGGTAGAGTCAGAATTTGGCGTAAACAGAATGAGAACATGGATCCATCATGCCTTGTTACCACTGTGCAGGCTGGTGGTGGTGGTGTAATGGTGTGGGGGATGTTTTCTTGGCACACTTTAGGCCCCTTAGTGCCAGTTGGGCATCATTTAAATGCCACGGTCTACCTGAGCATTGTTTCTGACCATGTCCATCCCTTTATGGCCACCATGTCCCCATCCTCTGATGGCTACTTCCAGCAGGATAATGCACCATGTCACAAAGCTCGAATCATTTCAAATTGGTTTCTTGAACATGACAATGAGTTCACTGTACTAAAATGGCCCCCACAGTCACCAGATCTCAACCCAATAGAGCATCTTTGGGATGTGGTGGAACAGGAGCTTCGTGCCCTGGATGTGCATCCCACAAATCTCCATCAACTGCAAGATGCTATCCTATCAATATGGGCCAACATTTCTAAAGAATGCTTTCAGCACCTTGTTGAATCAATGCCATGTAGAATTAAGGCAGTTCTGAAGGCGAAAGGGGGTCAAACACAGTATTAGTATGTGTTCCTAATAATCCTTTAGGTGAGTGTGTATATATATATATATATATAGTATGTACAAATACAATTCCGATATATACAGTGCAAGGGAATGTAATGCTGTGTATTGCATATAATTATAGTATAGTTTTTAACTGTTCATGAGAGGGAAAAAACTGTTCTTGTGCCTGATGGTTCTGCCAGAAGACAACAGTTCAAAAAGGTAGTGAGTCAGGTAAGTGTGGTCCAGAGTGATTTTCCAGAACTTTTCCTCACCCTGGAAATGTACAGTTCTTGAAGGGAGGGCAAGGGGCAACCAATAATCCGCTCAGCAGTCCAAACTGTCCTTTGTAATCTTCTGATGTCCGATTTCGTAGCTGAACCAAACCAGAGAGTTATTGACGTGCAGACAAATTCAATGACTGCTGAGTAGAACTGGATTAGCAGCGCATGTGGCAGGTTGAACTTCCTCAACTGATGAAGGATGTACAACCTCTGCTGGGCCTTTCTCGCAATGGAGTCAAAGTGGGTCACCCTCTTCAGGTTCTGTGAGATGGTTGTGCCAAGGAACCTGAATGACTCCACTGCTGCCACAGTGCTGTTTAGAATGGTGAGCAAGGTCAATGTTGGAGTGTTCCTCCTAAAGTCCACAATCATCTGCACTGTTTTGAGCGTGTTGAGGTCCAGGTTGTTATGACTGCACCAGTGAGCCAGCTATTCAACCTCCCTTCTGTATGCAGACATGTCATCATCTTGGATGAGGCTGATGACAGTAGTGTCGTCTGCAAACTTCAGGAGCTTCACAGAGGGGTCCTTGGCGGTGAAGTCGTTGGTGTACAGGGAGAAGAATAGTGGGGAGAGCACACATCCCTGGGGGGCACTAGTGCTGCTCGTACATGTGCTAGAAGTGAATTTCCCCAGTCTCACTAACTGCTGCCTGTCCGTCTGAAAGCTGGTTATCCACTGGCTCATAGATGTGGGAACAGAGAGCTGGGTTAATTTATTCCATAGAAGATCTGGGATGATGGTGTTGAAAGACAAACTGAAGTCCACAAAAAGGATCCTTGCATATGTCCCTGGTCTATACAGATGTTGCATGATATGCTGCAATCCCATCTTGTCTGCATCATCCACAGACCTGAAGTGGATCTAGAAAGGGTCCAGTGATGTCTTTTAGGTGGGCCAACAGCAGTCTCTCAAATGACTACATGAGAGCAGACGTCAGAGCAAAGGGTCTCTAGTCATTAAGTCCTTTTATCTTGGGTTTATTTGCGACAGGGATGATTGTGGAGCGTTTGAAGCAGCAGGGAACTTCACACTGCTCCAGTGATCTGTTGAAGATCTGTGTGAAGATGGGGGCCAGCTGGTCAGCACAGAATTTTAGACAAATGGGTGAAACACCATCTGGGCCCTGTGCTTTCCTTGTCTTTTGTTTCCAGAAGACCCGGCACACATCATCTTCAAAGATCTTGCATGTTTAGTAGCAGGAGGGGGGAGGAGGGGGGTTGCAGGAGGTGTTGATGTTTGTGTGAGGTGAAGGTGAGAGCGGGTGTGGGGTGTGAGACTGGGCTTTTCAAATATTGAATTCCAAGATATCGTCTTTGACAGGGTTAGTTCACCCCCAAATGAATGGTATAATGTACTCACTGTCATTTGACAACTTTCTTCTGTGGAACACAAAAGGAAAAGTTTGGATGATGATTTACACTGCCAGGTCCAAAAAATTACAATCAAATAAGTAGATATGCCTATATTTGAAATATTTTGAGGTCTTATTAAAGCCTGGGGTTAAAAACAGACTTTATATTTTATATTATAAATATTAAATTTATAAGTTAATATTCAATAAACATTTTCCTGTGCACTGTAGGTTTCAAATCTAATTCACACTTGCACATATGAAAACCAAAACTATGGTATTAAAAATCATAATCATTCACTTCAGTCATGGTAACTGCAGTTTTACTGTATTGAAACCATGATTAATTATTGTAAGATCATGTTTTAAAGAAGCCAAAAAGAAAAACATGGCACTTTTTTGTGCTAAATTCTTTTTATTACCATAATTTTGGTTTTCCTGTATTATTAATGTGTTTTTACTATGAATGGCATGGTTCAAATATGTTTACTGTCATAAAACCATGGTTACGTTTTTGTAAGTGATGGTTAAAAATATTGTAAGAGAACCCAAAATAATCATGAGGGAGCGAAAACGTATTGTGAGGAATTGATTTTGCAGTTATTGCTGCCATTAAAAACTCGTATAAAATGGCATGATGATGCCAAAAAAAAACTAAGTGAGTAGATCATACACACAAATGACCAATCAGTTGCACTTTAGATCAAAGTGTTAAGACCTGTCAAGATCTGTTGTCTAACATGTTCAGCCTCAAGTCAAACCCTGACAAGGCCATGAAAGCCACAACTTCCCCATGTGACTATTTGTACACACCGCCACTTAAATCCAATTAACGGATTTAGAAATAGATACATCCCACTGAACAGGGCGAAAGATTAGTGCCCTCCCCAAATATATTCACCATTCCTCTGCTCACCCACTGTTTTCTATCACCACAATTACAGCGGGGATCTAAAGCGGCACGGCACAGTATTTCTTTCTGCTGTACGTATGAACGCATGACAAGGTAAGAGGTGATTGACTGCGCAGTGGGGAGATTATGGAGGATTGGGTGTACGTTCAGGTTAAGCCGTGCATCGAGTTTGGCAGCGTGGGAATGACAGACTTATTTGGTCAGGGGAATTGAATCGTGGTGTAGGGTACACCTGTCACAGTCAATGAGGTAAAGCAGCAATCCTGTGGTGGAGGGCTTTACGAATGAAGGGTTTTTAATGCATTGCAGAACGTGGACTCTGTGTTGTTTGTTGTTGTGTAAATTAAGTCTTTAGTGACCTTGGGTATTGGCCCCCTAGATTTTCCCTGTGCCCAACAAGTTGGACAGTGAAACAACCAAGGGGGCCCCCCAGGTCAGACTAAGATAGAACCTATTGATAGAACCCATTTATAAATAATATTTTCATTGTTATTTCACATCTATAGAATTTTTGTTTTGTTTTTTTGTGATTGACTTGATGTACATTTAACATCGCAATTTGTCAAAGCAGCAACAATAACAGAATATTCCGGGTTCAATACAAGTTAAACTCAATTGACAGCATTTGTGACAATATTGATTACCACAAAAATTGAATTTGACCTGTCCCTCCTTTTCTTAAGAAAACAAAAATCTGGGTTACAATGAGACATGGATGTGAGTCGAGCCAATCTGTAAATGTTAAAATACTCATATAGCCACAAGAGATACACAATATGCGTGTTAACATTATTTTAGTGTGATAAAATCACTTACTAAACTTTTCAGAGTGAAGTTGAAGCCAATTTTACAACTGCGTTACCATGACGATGTAATTTCAACAAACCCTAAAATGACTGAAAAATTACAATTCAAACAAATGTACATGAGTTTTAACAGAAGACTTACTGTAAGTGCTTTTATGTAAGGGATAATCCATGGTTAGGTGTGCATTAAACATTTTTAAAGCACAATGTAGAGACGAAGGGGTTCTCAAACTTGTCCTGGAGGCCCCCACCACTACACATTTTGGATGTCTCCTCAATCAAAGACACCTGATTCAACTCATCAGCTGGTTAGTGGAGACACCAAGCCTTAAATTGGGTGTCAGAAAAGGACCAGTTTGAGAACCACTAAAGCACACCTAGCCATGGATTATCCCGCTTATACCACGGTCACTTGCCAGCATTGATTAGTTAAAGTTGTCATTGATTTTTTTTGACTGGAAGGATAACAATTAAGGCTGCACAATTCATTGAATTGAGAATGAAATTGCGATGTGACCTTACACGATTACAAAACTGTAACAGGCTGCGTGTTATGAAACCATCTCCATTCATTCAGAGCTTCAATAATCGATGTGTTATCATGCAGCGCCCTCTAGCTGTTAGCTCTAGCAGCACGTGTTGAGCAGTGCAGCAATTTTATATGATGTTTTTCATATTACAGTAAAATTCGCCTTGCCTCGTCTTGCCTGATGGACAGCGAAAGGCGGATTTAATGTGTCACGGTTACCTTCTCTCTCCCTCTGTGCAAAACAGCTGAATGTAAAACCATAATTTCCTCACAAGCGCTTTGGGTGAATAATACAAGGCTGATAAACACTCTTTTCCGTGTTTCCTTTAGCACTTCAAAGTTTATTTTAGGATGTCACTGCATGCCTTGATGATGTTGTTTTGTGATGTGATGGCTAACCCATGCTCTGAGACTATATTCACATCTGGAGGTCATTTCAACAGAGGCATAAAACTCTTGCGATATCTAATAACTGAGAAAAACAGAGTTGGCGCATTAATATAGAACGTGATTAAAACCGACTGGAACTACCTGTGAATTAAACGGTTATAACGCACATATTCCATCCAATCAGAATCGAGCATTCGAACAGAGCGTGGGATACAAAATTATAAGCTTCACATTTCTGCCTTTAAATCCTCAAAAATGTGCCACATTCACTTCTATTGTAAGTGTCTCACTGTAACCTTAAAGAAAAAGTAGGACGAGTCGTAATTATATTTTGTGTTAATCAACACAAATTAATGATCACGCGGAATTCCCATTGAGATTACAGTGACCACGTCTAACCGGCCCTGGTCACCCCGCTCCGAACAGGAATCGAACCGGCGTCTCTGGCATGGGGGCGGGTGTGCTAACAAGGAGGCTAAAGGCTACAGCCTGTAGCGTCAGTCACTAGTAAAGCCCTAGAGGTCAGGAGAGTAAGGTTTATACACTACACAGCTATCTACCATCTGGCTTACATTACACTCACCCCCCTAAACCTCACTCCCATCTGGATCAAGGCACCATTGTATCCGGCCCTGGTCACCCCGCTGCGAACGGGACTCGAACCGGCGTCTCTGGCATGGGGGTGGTTGCGCTAACAAGGAGGCTAAATGCTACAGCCTCTAGCATCAGTGGCTAGTGCACCTCTTGAGGTCAGGAGAGTGAGGTTTACACAATACACAGCTATCTACCAGCTGGCTCACGTTACACTCACCTCCCTAAACCTCACTCCCATCCGGGTCACGGCACCATTGTAACCGGCCCTGGTCACCCCGCTGCGAACGAGACTCGAACCGGCGTCTCTGGCATGGGGGTGGGTGCGCTAACAAGGAGGCTAAAGGCTACAGCCTCTAGCATCAGTGGCTAGTGCACCTCTTGAGGTCAGGAGAGTGAGGTTTACACACTACACAGCTATCTACCAGCTAGCTCCTGTTACACTCAACCCCCAAAACCTCACTCCCATCTGGGTCACGGCACCATTGTAACAGGCCCTGGTCGCCATGCTCCGAACGGGACTTGAACCAGCGTCTCTGGCATGGAAGGCGGGTGCGCTAACAAGGAGGCTTAATGCTACAGCCTCTACCATCAGTCGCTAGTGCAGCTCTAGAGGTCAGGAGAGTGAGGTTTACACACTGCACGGCTATCTACCAGATGGCTCCCGTTACACTCACCCCCCTAAACCTCACTCCCATCTGGGTCACGGCACCAATGTAACAGGCACATGTCGATTTCCTGTGTGATCGTGTTCACCATTGTTCTGACATCTCAGTTCACCAAATCTCTCCGTGTCTCTGGTTCTTCTCCAGGCTCTGATGGAAGCTCATGACCGTATTGCAGAGCAGGATTTTGATGATGAGTCAAAAATGTCTAGATTGTAAAAAAAAAAAGTCTTATTAAAAGGTTGAATTTCTTGAAATTAATTAGAGTGGCAATTATTATTATAAATGTATTATTATTATTATTATTAGAAAACCTTTTTGATCATCTGTATTTGCAAGTCTCACAAAACTTGTCAAAAACATGTCCAGGTCATAATTTCAACCCAAAATCAAAAGAACGGAAATAGAAATTATTTTTTGCAAAAGATGCAAAGGGATTTTAATGCAGTTAAATCTGTTTTCGGACAGGATATCTGTTTTCGATTTGAGATATTGATGTTAAGCACATTTCCCCCATATTCTCATATATATATATATATAAGTATTTATGTATTATAAATATAAGTATATTAGTATTTGTTGTTCATCTTTGCATTGTCTGAGCTTACCTTCTTGATTTGAGAATCGATTCACGAAATTAATCATTCAGACCGCTTTTTGAACCATTTTGACTGATTCAATAGAATTAAATAGTTCAAAAGATTCGATTCAGACGATTCATTTGCAAATCGGACCCCACGATCATCGAGCCGATTACGGTTTTCATTTGCATCTGTGTTGTTTTTTTACGGTGTTCATTCGCAAAATGAAACGTTCTAGAGAAATGTATCTGAGGAAAGGGTTAGGGTTAGATCCAGTTTAAGATGGTAGCTGTGTTTTGGAACATGGTAGCTGGTTTCTAGCTGGTCCAAGCTGGTCATTATCAGGTCGAAGCTGGGAGACCAGCTTAGACCAGCTACCAGATTGTCATACCAGCTCAAGTTGGTCAAGCTGGTTTTTGGAACAAGGACCAGCTCATGTCCAGTTTGGACCAGCTAACATGTTCCAAAACATGGCTGCCAGCTTAAGCTGGATTTTCCAGCAGCATGTACATAAAAGAAAATAATGATTGTCAAGTTTTTAGACATCATGTTAGAGTTTGTTATACTTCTTTTAATTCATGCTGATTTGTAATTAAATACTGGCGCGTTTTCAGGTGCATTGTGAATATGACCCGGACATGTTTATGTGAGATTCACCCGTGTTGAGTACTATCACAGATGAAAGATGGCATTTATATAATGTGGTATGAGTGCAGATCATGGAATATGCCAATAGTGACACACCTAAAGTGAATAATTGTTTATGTGTGTGTGATCAGGGTGTGATTGTTCGAAATGAACATGACCAGGTGATCATCAGTCGGGTGGTCAGCGGTGGGACGGCAGAGAAAAGCAGTTTGCTCAGTGAAGGAGATGAAATCCTGGAGATCAACAATGTTCCGATTCGCGGGAAAAGTGTCAATGACGTTCACAACATCCTAGTGAGATTCGACACTTGCACGAATCCTAAACACATTCAAGCACATTCTCATCCTGTGATCCTACTGATTTTGCAATCATTGCTTGATTTAATGTCTAACATCTGTTTTCCTCTCTGTGTTCTTTGTCTTTGCGGTCTCTAGTCCAGCATGCACGGGGCTCTCACGTTTCTACTCATGCCAAACTCTCAAAACAAAGTATCTACTCACACTCAGATTGTGGTAATTATGTTTTATTTTTAAGTGTTTTATTTATGTTTTATCTTATCTTTGTCTATAAATACTATAGCACAGTGATTATGATTTTTATTGCATACAGTTATATTTAACCCTTAATGGTCAAATCGACCCTTTTTTATGTTCAATTTCAAAAGCTTGTAATAAAGGCTCTGTTTGCTCGTTCTCCCTATTTTTAGTCTTAGATCGTTCCACTAGATGGCAGCAAACACTAGAAAACTTTTTTCTATCACTTTCTATCAAAACATGCTGATCTCAAAAGCGGGGACTGGGGGTGCCCCAATGTGGTTTGTGACCCTGCCCATAGACATCCTGTGTTTTTTGGGAAGCCCCGCCCCTTTCCTCATATTTTGTGGAATATCTTGGCCTCTGAATGGACAAATGTGATCTTGGTGTCATTTGAAAGCTATACAGCTCAAGTTTGCAATGACATATAACATTTTAGCATCAATATTCAAGAACATATTCAAACAATGATTTGTTTATAATACTTTTATTTGCTGAAATGCACTTTATTCTGGACATTTGAGACATAACAGTGGTTTTTTTTTTTTTTACCCAGACAAGCTGAGAGACAAGTAAAAATAGACATAGAAATTTTTAGGTAAGAGCTGATATAGAGTTTGTGGCTATTTGGGGCTTACAGAAGCAGTGATTGGAGTAGATATGAGATATGTAGATATTTCACTTTCAAACTTTTTTTATGATTATTTGAACAAAATCACTTTAATTTGCAAATATTCTCCTTATTTTAAAAGGTGTTTATTATATCTCATTTGAACATGTTGCATTTTAATAAACACATAATGAACACTGAATTAATATTTAATACAATTTATATATTTTTTGCATTTGTGTCTGTTGTCAATGGGTGTTTGTGGGTGTCTGTGTGTATGTACTTATGTGTTGTGTGTGTGAAATTATGAGTATGAGTGTTCTTATAATAACATTTTGACCTTTTCTACAATTGTATGGTAAGCCATCTCAAAATAGACGATGTTTTTGGGCGGAGTTAGGGCTCCCCCTGCCTTTCAGATCTGTTTATTGTGATAGAGACAAATATAATATTTCTTGTGTTAGCTGGTAATAGACGGGCGATTTTAGATCACAATTAGAGAGATAGAACAAACAGAGCCTTCATTACAAGCTTTTGAAATTGACCCTTAAGGACAATGTAGGGACTTGTGTATAAATATATAAATAATGACATCACCAGGTTCAGATCACCACTGTGGAGGATGTCATGAAGTTTCAGGCTGAAAACTTAAAGTTATTGTAAATCAGTGTTACAAATTCCAAAGGGTCAAATTGACCCTTAAGACCAAGGAAGGGTTCAAATCCCTTGATGCTTTGCAATGCTGTCTGGGATTGTCTTATCTATGACATAAACATGCATCACTTGCCCTGAGACTAGGCCAAAATGGGCCTGGGTAGCTCAGCGAGTATTGAAGCTGACAACCACCCATGGTGTTCACAAGTTCGAAACCCAGGGCGTGCTGAGTGACTTCAGTCAGGTCTCCTAAGCAACCAAATTGGCCCGGTTGCTATGGAGGGTAGAGTCACATGGAGCAACCTCCTCGTGGTCGCTATAATGTGGTTCTCATACTCGGTGGGGCGCGTGGCGTGGTGTGGATGCCACGGAGAATAGCATGAAGCCTCCACACGTGCTATGTCTCCACGGTAACGCGCTCAACAAGCCACGTGGATAGAGGTGCGGATTGAAGGTCTCAGACGGAGGCAACAGAGATTCGTCCTCCGCCACCCGGATTGAGGCGAGTAACTACGCCACCAAGAGGACTTCGAGCACATTGGTAAATTGGGCGTTCTAACAACAATGTTGTCTAGGCAGGCAGCTCACTAGGGTTTGGAACAGTTTCTGCATCTCTACATATCGTTCACATCTCTGTGTTTTCAGACGCACGTGAAGGCAAACTTTAACTATGACCCCTCTGATGACCGATACGTGCCGTGCAGAGAGCTGGGTCTGTCCTTCTAAAAGGGAGACGTCCTTCACGTCATTAGCCAAGATGACCCCGACTGGTGGCAAGCGTACAGGGATGGAGATGAAGACCAGAAGCCCCTCGCTGGTCTCATACCTGGTCAGTGTCTAAGAGCAACGTATCGAATGAATTCCGAATCACAAGCTCCGATATCGATCACGATTTGATTCAATAGCAATTGATTTGGGTATATTTTATTTATACGTCCATTTTGCTTACATAGGGGTAAAAATGTCTCTCAGCTAATGCTGTTAATTATACAGGGGACCTCCTAACTTGGTAAGTTACAAAAAATATTAAGTACACAAATTTGATTTCATCATACATTTTTCATCATTTTGGTCACATTGTAGCTTTTCAAAAATGTAAAAATTCCATGTTTTCCATCGTATGTCTTTACATTGCACATATTATATTACTTGTATATATATATACAGTATATTGTTACATGTTTAATGTTTACATGTATAACTTGTACTATTTACAAGTATTTGCCTTGATATATAGAATAAGTGCTAAAACGGTACTGTCTCTTTAAGAATAGCGTCAGTTCAGCGAGTGTCTCACCGAAGTGTTTCGGTTCAGCGCATATTATGGATATTGGAGTCGAAAGCATCTGTGCTATGTGTGATTAGAATTAAATATTTAAATGTTGTTGTTTTTGACAACGACGGACTGTAAAGAACAGAAACGGTATTAAAAGTGATATTATTCAATGATAAATAGATTGGGTGGATCTCGTCTTTGGACACATTACACAGAATGAGTCAAATCAAACTTATGCTCTCAACATGCAATGAAAGGATCTCGCTGCTTAACTTCTTCGCAACTATACTACTAATCTGAACATTTACTAGCCAGTGGCTAATCATAGAATTTTTGATGCATTGCGCAATTCTTGGTAGTGATTTACTTGCATTGTAGGGGGTTAGAGCATAGAGTAAAACGATCAATATCGAGATACTCATTTCTTTCGAATGGATGGAAATATTTCCACCGTATTTGAGATGTTTTCTGTACAGCCGTTTGCAGAACAACATTATTTGAATGAGTTATTCCAGACCACTCTATAGAGCTCAACAGAAGTAAAACTCCCATTCATTTCTTCCATAGACGAATTGATCCTTTAAGGACAGACCCACCTTGAGCTCCAAGGTTGTTTATCGATGGTAAATGCTTCTGTTGAAGCCACCCATCTTATTTAAAAGTCATTGTTTAAAAATGTTCTTCAATAGCAGAATTCTTGTTAAACAAGAGGTCCAGCAGAAAATAATTCAACATCAAAGCTGTTCAACATTTCGGGATTCCCACATCTCAGTTCTGTAGGTATTTACAGCTGCGCCACCTGCTCTGTATTGTTTTTGGGAGTAGCAAAACCCTCCCTAAAGCGGCGGATACTCCGGGAGGGGTGATTACTGCTTTTGGAAAAGGTCATGAAGCATCCGTGTATTACTCCCTGTTAATTCAAAGTCTGGGGGGCGGAGCTTCAACTTCTCTCAAGAGATTATGGGAGAGAGATTTAAACTTGGTATTAGAGGTGGAAGTGTGGGCTAGGATTCGAAAAAAAACGTCAAGTCAGCATCTAGAGATGCAAGGGTGCGCCTTATGCAATTCAAGATTTTACATCGATTCTATTGGACCCCCACTACATTGTATAGGCTTGATCTTAAAGGGTAACTAAACACCTGCTCAGAGTCTGACTCCACCCACTAGAAATATTTGAAAATGCAGGAAAAGTGGGCAGACCCCGGCGGGGATAGAGGGAACGAACGGATTAGTGTGACGGATTAATTGTCAGCTGCTGTCAGACTCTATGTTATTATTATTCCTCACACGGTCGCAAGACGACATGTACATCAATCTGGCGTGGTGAGATGGAACCTGCTTACGTCAGCTGTCACCGCTTACGTCACGAAGTACCGCAACAGCCAATAGGAAAATTCAACTGCAGTAGCCACCGTTCAACCTGAAGAGGGCAGCACTCAGACGTTTTTACACCATATATTGTAGAATTAAAACACTTTATACACAAATGTCAAAAAAATTACTTGAATCAATGACCAGTACTAATAAAGCCCCATGCTTACAGAACATTGACTAAAAAAAGTTGGTTTAGGGTTTAGTTACCCTTTAAAGACACACCCACCTGCTGGCGATGCCAATCAGAAGATGGGGACACAACCCATGTTTTTTGGGGACGTGCTAAGATCCAAGAATTTTGGTTGAAGGTTCAGAGTTTTGTGTGTGATGTTTTGGGCACTCAAATTTTACTTTGCCCCAGACTCTGTATTTTGGGTGATGGGGCGGTCATTAATATGGGGGATAAATACATAAATAAAATTGGGTTCTGACCAGTGTGATGATTGGTAGGCAGGTTATTTTAAGGGGATGGAAGTCAGATGAAGCGCCCTCATTTCCGGAGTGGTGTGCAGAGATGGGAGGGTGGCAGCTTTCGAGGAGGTGGCAAGTAGAAGGCGGGGATGGTGGAATCATTTGTTAGGAAATGGGGTAATTATTTAGCGTTATTAGGGGACTCTCGGGGAGGGGATGGGGAGAGAGAAGTTTAGTTTAGTTATGTATGTTTATTTTATATATGTATATATATAATATTTATTTATTTATTTATTTATTTATTTATTTTTTGTGTGTGTATTATTATATGTGACCACAAGGGTGGGATTGGTGATTGGGGAGGGATATCAGTGGGGGTTAAATGTTAAATGTTGATTTGATGTGTACTTTTTTTTCTCTGTTGTGTATTTTGGAATCAATTAAAAATGTTAATTGAAAAAAAATGCCTGTAAAATAAGATCGGAAGCGACCGCCCACTCCCACGACGCACTCTGAATAACACAAACGAGTTGATCTTACTGCACTCTCGAACAACTTATATATGTTTATCGGAACGTTTTGTTTCTATACTTATAATCAACTACCTAATATCAATAGTTTTATATATTTCCATAGTTTTATATTCGATTACGTCATTCGCAATGCCTCATGGGATTGTAATCCGTGCCCTCGTGAAAGAAGGTAAGTACCATCGACTTTGTGTCTGATTTTCAAATATTTTTTGTCTTAAAATAACTTCTGTAATGTTGCAATTCACCTCGTAGCTGGTTGGTTTGGTTCATGCTTTACAATTCTTTAATGGTGGATTTTTTTTAAAAGTCTATGGAAGAAATTAATAGGGAAAAATACTTCCGGAATTGAAACGTCTGAAAATGTGTGCGGGCACTGTTGCGCTCTATTATTCTAATATCATGGATTTCAGATTTACCCACCCATAAACAGCATGTCAAAGCAAAACAAACAGTGGTTGGTCATTTTATTCACAAAGGCATCTCATTTATAACCATCTGCTGTTTGTTCTCTCAAGGGAAGAGCTTTCAACAGCTGAGAGAAGCCATGATGAAAACCATTACAGACAGGAATCAAGAACAAAAAGGTGAACGGAACCTGTCTGTCTGAAAACGTCCTATCAGAAAACCCTGGTCAAACGCTCACATAGAGACACAAACACACATCGTAGGGTACAAAGGGGCTAAAGGCTCCCCGGAGTACCACTAAACACTAAACGTCAACAGAAACTCCCACAGCACTTTCCTGAACACCTGTTTGTCACTATATAATGCGAAATGTTCCTGAACCATGAGATCATTGTGTGCAATGTCTAAAGGTTGATTTTGAGGTAATTATCTAACATTTAATCATTTTAAAATGTTCCAGCTTCTGAAAATCCCTGAAATTATCACATTTATTTTGTGACAATATACTTTTTTTTTTTTTCTCCCATTTTCTCCCCAATTTGGAACGCCCCAATTCCCAATGCGCTCCAAGTCCTCGTGGTGGCGTAGTGACACGCCTCAATTTGGGTGGCGGAGGACGAATCTCAGTTGCCTCCACGTTTGAGACCGTCAATCCACGCGTCTTATCACGTCGCTTGTTGAGGGCATTACCGTGGAGACGTAGCGCGTGTGGAGGCTTCACGCTATTCTCCGCGGCGTCTACGCACAACTCACCACGTGCCCCACCGAGAGCGAGAACCACATTATAGCGACCACAACAGTAGGTTACCCCATGTGACTCTACCCTCCCTAGCAACCGGGCCAATTTGGTTGCTTAGGAGACCCAGTTGGAGTCTCTCAACAGACCCCGGAGACAATATACTTATTTATCATTTTCAGTTTTGTTCAAGGTGTTTGAAATAAACCGAAAATGGTGCACAATTGTTATTTTGAATAAGCATTATCTTAATTTGTTACTCAAAAATGCATCTTGCAGCCTAAGTTGACAAATGATGCTCTATTGCTCCGATATCTACACGACATCACTTTGAACCCCCGGGGGCCGTTTACCCCAAGTGTAGCCCCCTCGCCACCTTTTTTAAAACACTGAATTTTAATCAAAACAATCTTCTGTTATTGTTTTTTCAAACCGTGTTACTCCATCAATATTCCTTAAAAATAAAAAAAAATAAAAAAAATTCAGCACATTCTCCTTTAGTCCTGTTGAACCCTACTTTAATATTTCTGATCTTTTAATGGAAAGCTAATGCTATTTTTGTTCATTTGACTTCACACTTCTGTGTTATTAATAAAAGACTTCACTCTCTTCTTAGGGACACTTTGGTGTGCAAGAAAAAATAAAAACCAACTAAAAAAACTCTTGTATAACCCCCGAAATAATATTGGTGAGTATCATAAGCGTATCTTCCAAATTCACATTTTTCAAATTAAAAAAAATCTCATTGCTTATTCTTTCTGAGTGACTGAATGCTGTAATTGATGTAACAGTTTTATGCTTTAACTTTGTTGCATGTTTGTAATTAGTGGGGAAATTCGTTTTTAAATAATATCAAACTCGGTTCACTTTCCCAGAATTATCTCGTTTTTGTCATTATTATTATTTTATATTTTTAAAAATATAAATATTAAATATTTATATAATCTAAACATTTTATAAAATATTAACAGTATATTTATGTAAATTGTTGTAAAAAAAAAAAATTATAAATTTTTTTTTATTATTATAATTTTTATATATACAAGTTAAGACAAAGGGGCATTAAAGACTAATAACAGTCATTAATGTCATTAATGCTTGTCATATTAGAACATTACAGTGAAGATATTCTGACCTATGAGGAGGTGGCGTTATACCACCAGCCATCTGATCGCCAGCGTCCCATTGCCCTGATTGGGCCACCGAACAGTGGACACGATGAGCTGAGACAGAGACTGCTGTCTTTAGACCCTGCCCGATTCACCGGTGCTGTCCCACGTAAGATTGCACTTTTCTAGATCTTGCTGATTTAGAGGTTCATTCTCTATGCTGTCTTCAAATGCTACCTACATAGGTTGCTCACTAGGATTTGGAACGGAGCAAATAATTGCACATTTAAGATAACTTGGTCATCCATTCAACCAATAATTGATGCATACAAACAGACATGTTTTAATGGATAATCTACTATTTTACTATTTTATACTTACATTAGGATGTACAGGTATATGTGGCATGTGATGTGATTTTGAACATGTTACAGACACCACACGAAACCCACGCATGCACGAGGTGAACGGAAGGGAATATCACTTCGTGTCACGGCAGAAATTTGACTCTGACCTGAGTTCAGGGAAATTCATCGAGTCGGGCGAGTTTGCCCACAATCTTTACGGCACAAACACAGATTCAGTCCGGCAGGTCATCAACTCTGGGAAAATATGTGTGCTGTGCCTGCACCCCAGGGTAATACTGATATAATAAATAATATATATATATATATATATATATATATATATATATATATATATATATATATATATATATATATATATTCAAATATATTTTTTCCAAAAATAATATAGATATATATATATAATTCTACATTAAATTATATTTTACATATAATTGAAAGATTAAGGTGAGAAACACTAAATTATAAAAAAATATTTGTAATAATAATTAAAATAATTAAAAATTATATACAGTGAGGAAAATAAGTATTTGAACACCCTGCTATTTTGCAAGTTCTCCCACTTAGAAATCATGGAGGGGTCTGAAATTGTCATCGTAGGTGCATGTCCAATGTGAGAGACATAATCTATAAAAAAAAATCCAGAAATCACAATGTATGATTTTTTAACTATTTATTTGTATGATACAGCTGCAAATAAGTATTTGAACACCTGAGAAAATCAATGTTAATATTTGGTACAGTAGCCTTTGTTTGCAATTACAGAGGTCAAACGTTTCCTGTAGTTTTTCACCAGGTTTGCACACACTGCAGGAGGGATTTTGGCCCACTCCTCAACACAGATCTTCTCTAGATCAGTCAGGTTTCTGGGCTGTCGCTGAGAAACACGGAGTTTGAGCTCCCTCCAAAGATTCTCTATTGGGTTTAGGTCTGGAGACTGGCTAGGCCACGCCAGAACCTTGATATGCTTCTTACAGAGCCACTCCTTGGTTATCCTGGCTGTGTGCTTCGGGTCATTGTCATGTTGGAAGACCCAGCCTCGACCCATCTTCAATGCTCTAACTGAGGGAAGGAGGTTGTTCCCCAAAATCTCGCAATACATGGCCCCGGTCATCCTCTCCTTAATACAGTGCAGTCAGCCCTGTCCCATGTGCAGAAAAACACCCCCAAAGCATGATGCTACCACCCCCATGCTTCACAGTAGGGATGGTGTTCTTGGGATGGTACTCATCATTCTTCTTCCTCCAAACACGGTTAGTGGAATTATGACCAAAAGTTCTATTTTGGTCTCATCTGACCACATGACTTTCTCCCATGACTCCTATGGATCATCCAAATGGTCATTGGCAAACTTAAGACGGGCCTTGACATGAGCTGGTTTAAGCAGGGGAACCTTCCGTGCCATGCATGATTTCAAACCATGACGTCTTAGTGTATTACCAACAGTAACCTTGGAAACGGTGGTCCCAGCTCTTTTCAGGTCATTGACCAGCTCCTCCCGTGTAGTTCTGGGCTGATTTCTCACCTTTCTTAGGATCATTGAGACCCCACGAGGTGAGATCTTGCATGGAGCCCCAGTCCGAGGGAGATTGACAGTCATGTTTAGCTTCTTCCATTTTCTAATTATTGCTCCAACAGTGGACCTTTTTTCACCAAGGTGCTTGGCAATTTCCCCGTAGCACTTTCCAGCCTTGTGGAGGTGTACAATTTTGTCTCTAGTGTCTTTGGACAGCTCTTTGGTCTTGGCCATGTTAGTAGTTGGATTCTTACTGATTGGATGGGGTGGACAGGTGTCTTTATGCAGCTAACGACCTCAAACACGTGCATCTAATTTTGGATAATAAATGGAGTGGAGGTGGACATTTTAAAGGCAGACTAACAGGTCTTTGAGGGTCAGAATTCTAGCTGATAGACAGGTGTTCAAATACTTATTTGCAGCTGTATCATACAAATAAATAGTTAAAAAATCATATATTGTGATTTCTGGATTTTTTTTTTTAGATTATGTCTCTCACAGTGGACATGCACCTACGATGACAATGTCAGACCCCTCCATGATTTCCAAGTGGGAGAACTTGCAAAATTGCAGGGTGTTCAAATACTTATTTTCCTCACTGTATATATATATATATATATATATAATTATTTTTGGGAAAAAATATATTTAATATTTATATATATATATAAATAATAATAATAAAAAAATTATAATTATATATATATCATTTATTTGTAATTTTTATAAAAAATATATATTTAAATATATTTATTAAATATATATATATATTGTTTTGAGATGTTTTTGGGTAGGAAAATTCAAGCGAATGGACAAAATATACAAAAATCTGTCAAGAAAATGTCTGCATCTTGTTACACCCCCAAAATAAATAAAAGTAACAAGAAATTTGCTTGAATACATTTTTTTAGGAGAATAAAGATTTGGCGTTGCAGACTATGAGATTCACCTGTTGAACAGTGAAGTTTATATACCTTGTTTTCTCTCTGATCTACATATTTTCTGCTTCATTTCTCAGTCCCTGGGGGTGCTGCGTTCCTCTGATCTCAAGCCTTACATCATCTTCATCAGGCCTCCTCCCCCTCCTCTTCCTCCTCATCAGGAGCGACTGCCCACCCTGCGGACCAGAGGAGGGAAAAAACACATGGTACCTCCATTCTCTTACAGAACATAACGATAACTATTTTATTTGTATGGCACCTTTCACACATAAAATACAACAAACAAAGCATGAAAACAATAATAAAAAATATAGATAGATAGATAGACATGTTTGTGTTGTCTGCTGAAGGGTTGTTAATGTTTTCTTCACTGTATAAACTGCAGGTTGCACATAACAGCTGAAATTTCACTTACTGCCCTCTGGAGTAAACATGTGGTACTACAAGCTTGTATTTCTCAGGAATTTCTCAGGAAAGCATTGCAATTAATTGCGTTAATTTAAATCGACAGCCCTAATATTAACAGTTAAATTAATAGAAATGTATACAATAACTGAATAGGCTTAAAATATATTAATGTATAGACTTAAAAGATATATATTCGAAAGCTTAAAATACCTCAAACATTCTCAGTTACATGCGTGCAAGAAGTTAAACCACATTAAAATCAGTTCTATCTTTAGACACAATATTTACAAGTCATGATGTCTTAAATATTTCACATATATATTTTTTTAAATCTCGCCTTCTCTTGTCTCGTTAGTGTAGTTTTGTATGGAAGTATATTAATGACAAATGTCTTTGAAAATAATGCACGCTGAATTGCACTAATTGAAAAATTAAAGCATTGCATTAACAGTGCTTGCATTTTTGGGGGATGCAATTTCATATGGTTGTATATTAAAACTGTAAATATTTCAATTGAATACGTTTTGCACAAAATGTAACTATTAAAAATTAAATAATAAATAGTCACCATCCAAAGTTCAGTTCCAAAATATAGATTTTTATTTTTTTATAATAATAATTATTATTATTATTATTATTATTTATTTAAACTTTATTATTCAACAGGGTATATTCGGTCCATTATATTTCTCTTTCCAAAGTCGCCTCTAAAATTTGAAATTCAACCCTGTGCATCTGGCATTGGTTGAAATGCAGTAGAGCGCTGTTGCACAATCACGTGCTGTTACTAGACTTCACCACTAGGTGGTGTAATTGGTTGCACTGTTAATACAATGTGTAGTTTTTTAAATTAGTGCAATAAACTTATAAATTAATCTTTTTATTCTATTCCCTCTAACCTGTCCGTTTGTAGCCAGGGGACGTGAGTGCAACACAGATCTCGGAGAAGGCTCGTGAGATGGAGCACCGCTACGGTCACTTGTTTGACGCTCTCATTACAAACGGCGATCAGGACAAGAGCGTCTTTGAGCTGCTGCGACTTATTGAAAAACTGGACACTGAACCGCAGTGGGTTCCATCAGCCTGGGTCTATTAAAACTCTCTCACTGAATCAAGAACAGCTAACATTCAGAAGGAATGGTGCACTTTCTGTTTAAGGCAAGAAATGAGTTTACATGTGATGTTTGGAGAGTGTTTGACTGACATGTTCTGGCGAGTCCAACTGTTTTGAGATCAGATGTTGAGAGGCCACGAGAAGGATTTTACAAATGGCTTTCTACTATTGTACTCGTACTATATTTGCAGTGTGTTTACAGTACACTGTATGCATACTGTATTTAACTGTATAACCTGCTGCTATTTGAATTCAATACAATCTACTGGACTCATTATTTGATTGTAGGCCCCATAGGCTGTAAAAAAAGATGGACGACGCCCCTTGGCTCTTTTCCATTGGTGAGAACTGAAGCCGCCAGTGTCCCGATATGGCGCTGACATCTTGGGACTTGAGTCTGCAGCAGTTGCGATTTCGGGACCAGACCTGCGCAGTAGTGAGCAGGAAGTAAAGCCGCGAAATCAAGGCCCCGCCCTCACTCTCGCTGAATCAATCGCAAGCACACGCCCCTGCACTTTTGACTTTGGACTTATGATGGTGTGAAATAATTAATTATAGAAATTTAGATATTACATTTAAAGCTCCAATCTCCTCAGTCCTCCGAAGATCCTGAAAAAATGTCAGCTGGTGCTTCAGTGACTACTTCGCTCAGAGAACCTGTCAATCACAGCTGTCAATCATGATGTCACAGCACCGTTTTTTTAGCATCAAATAACTAAAAACAAACTTATTTTGAAAACAAACACTTGAAATGACATCAACGTGATAGAAACGACAGTTAATGACAGAAACTATCTTTGTAAAAAAAGATATGTGAAGTGTAATTTAATTGTTTAGTTGGTCTCCCGTTGAATAACATGGGGAGGCGGGGTTTATGACCTATACTAGGACCAGCCACCGGGGGGCGATCGAGACGTTTTGGCTTCACTTTTGAGGGCTTGTGCGGCACACTTGGTAGGCCCTCCTGCCAAAAGTTAAAAGATTTTGGTAACAATATACAATAAGGTTGTATTCATCAACATTCATGAACATGATCTAATCTTAATCCTAAAACACTTATTAATCTCGGTTAAAGTTTGTTTACAAATATACAAATGCAGTTGTAAAATTAGAAGTTGTATATGTTTACATGACTTAATGCATTTTAAATGTGATCAAAGAACAATGTGTATTACTGTAATTAATCACGACTAATAAATGCTGTAAAAATATATTGTTCATTGCTAGTTCATGACACACAATGCATTGACGGCATTAGCCGTCCAAAGCTAAAATAATGGCATTGTTTCAGTTCTTAATTAAGGGAATTGTCTGGATTATTTCTATGCTGAGCTGTTGATGCTGAAAGTGCACATAATGCATTTAAGGTGAAGTCTGAAAATATACCATATTGATAAACAAATTCTTATTTTTTTCCTTATTTAATTTTAGCTAATTAGCTCTTGAAACAGGCCCCCAGATGCTTAAGGCCGCCACTGACTAATGTTAATGAATGGTACCTTATTTGTGCATTACAAAATTGGATTAAAAATGCACAACAATCAAGAGTTTTCTCTCTGAAATGTTAACTGGAAGCCATTTACTAAATTACACGTGCAACATCTTGAAGTCGCGTAACGGCGTGGCATATATAAGCCGTATTAGAGCTGCACGCTTATGACAAAAGGCATAATTGTCCATTATTTCCCTTGATATTGTAATTGCGATTATTCATTTCAATTAATAGAATTAACATTTTGTGTGGAGCAGCTACATGTCATAGTCTTTATGTACTGTAGTCTACAAATCCAAAACGAACTGAAAACATTGTTTCTCATTTGCTTTATTTTAATTGCATGGAACATAAACTACACAATGGAACTAGACGTAAATGGAGTTACATAATTGAGTGGTGGTGGTGGCGTAGTGGGCTAAAGCACATAACTGGTAATCAGAAGATTGCTGGTTCGATCCCCACAGTCACCACCATTGTGTCCTTGAGTAAGGCACTTAACTCCAGGTTGCTCCGGGGGGATTGTTCCTGTAATAAGTGCACTGTAAGTCACTTTGGATAAAAGTGTCTGCCAAATGCATAAATGTAAATTGACACTTGCCGTTTTATATAATTGCACCAACTGTAATCTCCATTATTATTATAATTGTTTCCAATTAATCGTGCATCGCTCTGCTGTTTGCAGTACACCATTCCAAACAGATCTAGGATGCTGGAGTACATGACCGTAGAATACACGGGCCGTCCCCCTCACTTTCAATAAAACTAAAGTTCCACTTTTTCACATGGCATATTTGTGTTTACGCTGTGTCTTTCATACAGCAAATGTGTATACGCTAAAATAAAAATTCACTAGTCAATTTTTAAACAAGTGACCGCCCTGAAAATATATATTTTATATATTTATTTTCGGCTTTCCGTAAAAAAAACTGAACGTTTTGTCCCCCTCAATTTTTAAATGATTGCTACGCCCCTGCTTTAGTGTATTGCAGCATACTCTCCATTATTTTGTGGGGATTTCTACAATTTTGTGGGGATGTGTGTGTGTGTGTATATATATATATATATATATATATATATATGTATCTACTGTATTTGATCTGTAACGTCTGTATCGATAAGCAGGAGCCAATGCCCAGGGGCCCTTAACTGCTCGGGGGTGCCCTGGGCTTTAAAGCTGCACGATCTACTTTGGTGATCACCCCCACTTGAAAACCCTTTTGGGCATGAACAAGAACCCCCCCCACCCCGCTCAACAACTTTTGGGTGGAGGGGGGCCCTTGGAGATAATTGGCCCCAGGGCCTTTGCAAGTCATAATCCATCCCTGTCCATAAGAAAAGCCATTCTAGAGAGTATTTTCTTGTGCATGAAACATTTTGTCATCCATATATTATCAGAATTGTGAGCAGTTTCATAGTACTTGAACTGTGTTTCTATATTATTGTATCAGTGAATTCCTGTTGCAGTTTGTAAATGGACGGATGGATGAACGGAAATGTATTCTCACCTTTTCCGCAGTGAGGAAAAAAAAGATTTGTCTAGTTGTCCTTTTCTAATAAGTGTATTATTTAAGAGATTGACAGCATTAACTCTGAATGTTTTGTCATCCATTAACGGTGTCATTTTCACCACTGTTGAATGTGTAATTTAACAAATAATACACTTGAGCCAAAAAGTTCAATTCAAAGATCTACAGTATTTGTCATTTTTGGCAACAGGTTGAGATGTTAAGTGCAAAACTCCAATTTGTATTATGTACAAATTAAAATCTAAACCATTCTGGTATTGAATTCCCAATTTTTAATGATCCTCTTAAAATTTTGCATTTAACAGATCCAATCCATGTTCAAAATTAATTTTAAATGTTTTTATTTTAAAGCATAACTCTTAAGCAAAACTGATGATGACTTACCTTAAAATAACGTAAGTGCCAAAATATCGGTATCAGCATTTTTGATTTTTTGTTAAATCTGTGTCCAAAAAATAATCATATCGGTGCATTTCTAATTGAACATTAACTATAAATGCCTGACATTGGAAGAGATATGACCAGAAATCTCATCTCAGCACCTAAAAAGCATCTGGCAGAAGAATGCACAAACCTCAAATGACCATTTACAACATTTAATGATATTAAATTCACAGGAAGTGGGAGCACAAACCTGCTGGACCTAAAGGGAAAAGTTATTTCTCAACGGTTTGGAAATGTCTGGGCTAACCTTACGTTACAATTACGATCATACAAATGTATCAACATGATGTGATCAACAATGAACACCCAAGATAGAAGTAAACAGGAGATGTTCATCACAGAATCGTCTCAATATATAACGGGGATGGGTTGCATTAATTTACGCATGCAATGAGACTCCACAAAATATGCAGAATTCCATGGAATGTTCATTTAAACGCATCACTTCTAACAGTTAAAGATCAAAGGGGCCTCTGAATCCAGACCACCAAGTAGAACATTTTTGTTACAGCTTTTGTGACATTATTTTTGTACTCTTACTAACAAGAGTAAAACAGCACAAACATATACACAAAACAAATGTGCTCTTTTCAAAAGACGTGTTAAGCTCGGCCGTACAGGCACAAGGAATAAATATGATGTGGTTTCCGGGTGAGGAGCGCCAGCCGTTGATTTCGAGGACTCATTCAAACAGCATGTCCTCGTCCGCCTCTTCACTTAGCATGTTCGTGGGCTCGGCGATCGGGCCCAGTTTAGCCAGGCGCAGCGCGATCTCCTTCTCCGTCCTCTCACGAAGCTGCTTCTTCTTCTCCTGGATCTTTTTAAGCCTGTGAAAGCAGAATGGATTTCTGTTACTGATCCTTCATATTCTAAAAACAATTTCATGGAAGACGGGTGATTATAGTTTGGAATTGTGCATTTGGCGATCACTTTCAATTTCGGTCTCACCTGTAGAATTCCTCCCGCTCCCGTTCGTCCAGCTCTGTAATGATGTACGTGAGTGTACGCTCAATCCGGGGAATAATCACTGAAAGGAACAACGGAGAAAAATATTTCAACCAAGCACGAGCATCAGATTGTTTAGTGTTTAAAAATAGCCAGGACTGTTTTATCTCGAATCTCACCATGCTCGATGGCGTTTACGCGGCGATTGGTGATCTTGATCGCTTCGTCCAACGTCACAAAGGAGGTCTGTCCATGAATAAATCACAAATAGACATTGATGAACGTGCTAAAAATTGCTCTACCTTCAAAACCACAACAATTGTGTAAATATTGATGTGGATGAGTGAATTTGCTCAAACTTGTTAACTTCCATAAATCGATTTCTAATTTATTCATATTAGGAATGCACAGAGATCGGTATCGGCTCTGATACTGACGTTTTTGACCGGGTATCGGCCGACAAGCCCGATCCAAATCCGATACGCTGTGTTAGTCATGGTCGATACCGTCAAGCACCATTAAAGTAGCCCATATGACACATGGCTCGCGCAGGGCCGCTGTTTTCAGCGCTCTCAGAGTGGCACCACTGAGTTCGCATATATCATGCATCGAGATCTGAACCAGAGGAGCAATTCACCAGAATTTAAATAAGAAGCATATTAAACTACTATGAACTAGCTCACATAGAGACACTGTGAGGTCATCGCGTTCCGTCAAAATACAAGTCACGAGTTTTAAAGTTAAGAAACTCCGGGGGTCTGGGTATCTCTGCGAGTATTGACGCTGACTATCACTCCTGGAGCTGTGAGTTTGAATCTAGGGCGTGCTGAGTGAATCCAGTCAGGTCTCCTAAGCAACCAAATTGGCCCGGTTGCTAGGGAGGGTAGAGGCACATGGGGTAACCTCCTCGTGGTCACTATAATGTGGTTCTCGCTCTCGGTGGGGTGTGTGGCGAGTTGTGCGTGGATGCCGCGGAGAATAGCGTGAAGCCTCCACACATGAAGCCTCCGCGGTAACGCGCTCAACAAGCCACGTAATAAGATGCGCGGATTGACAGTCTCAGACATGGCGGCAACTGAGATTCGTCCTCCGCTGCCCGGACTCAGGCGAGGCGCTACGCCACCACAAGGACATTGAGCATTCCAAATTGGGGGAAAAAAGGGGAGAAAATCAAAAAAATTAAGTTAAGAAACTACAATTGCTTTTGTATAATAATTCTAATAATTATTATTATTACTACTAGCTTTTTCTGTACTGAAGACTTTCACTGGGTTATTGTTATTTTTGTTAATGGATTTTCCATTTTATAATGAAATAATGTGTAGTTAGAGGTTGTTTCTTTCTATATAAGAGTACCCCCAATCAGACCACACAGTGAGGTATAGATCATCTAAACTGATTAAGAAAAAACAACACGTATCAGAATCGGCCAATACTGAGATTACAGGTATCAGAATTGGATCAAGAGAAAAAAATGGTACCGGTGCATCCCTAATTCATTTATGCCATCACTCATCCATATTCACTTAAGTCTCTGTCGGCCAAGTAAAAACAGGCTACATGTCGGTAAATATTCCTGTTTATTATTATTATTATTATGCACTGTTATGTTGGAAAGTCTATATGAAAATTATTACATATCATTTTACTTGTTAATTTATTTCAATGCACTTTTAAGTCCTCATGGTGGCGTAGTGACTTGCCCCAATCCGGGTGGCGGAGGACGAATCCCAGCGGCATCTGCATCTGAGACCGTCAACCCACGTAGCTTGTTTAGCACGTTGCCATGGAGACATAGCGTGTGTGTGGAGGCTCCACGCTCAACTCACCACGTGCTCCACCGAAAACTAATCACATTATAGTGACCACGAGGAGGTTACCCCATGTGACTCTACCCTCCCTAGCAACCGGGCCAATGTGGTTGCCCTGGAGACCTGGCTGGAGCCACTCGGCAAACCCTGGGATTCGAACTAGCGAACTCCCTAGGTTATTTAATGAAAAACAGGAAAACATGACTTGATTGTTTCTCATTTGTACTGAATTTTACTTGTAGTTGAAATGATGGCATCTTTGATTGGGAAATTGAAAATACCTTAAAAAGGCAGAGATATAGAGACTCTTGAGCTGTTTGCTAATTCTTGATGTAATATAAAGTATTGGTCTTTACCTGCAGGGAGGCCAGTTCCACCAGCAGCTCGACAGCTTTAGCATAGTTCCTCTTCAGCCGAGACAGCTGCTCTCCACCCCGGGCCAGACCAGTTAGTTCATAACCTACAGAAACAAAAACGAACGTCAAATCTGTCGAACGGAAACGATGCACATGAGTGGAGTTCAAAGGGACTTCAATGTCACCCATTTTCAAAAACCTTTGAATAGAAAGAAACACTTACTGTCTCCGCCCTCCTGGTAATGCTCAAACACAGGTAGAGTGACCCCTGGGAACAAACACGGGTAACGGTCATGATCTAGTTGTTAATTATTGTCAATGCTCTATTAAGAATAATCAAGTTGGCAAACCTGCAACATTGTCCCTCTTTGCTCTGACCTTCACCTGCGCCTTGTTCACATTCTGAATGACTGTGGTACTGATGGGAACAGAATTAAATGTAGGCATTTGATGAGATCTGCTACTAGTTGCATCAACGTTATGAGAGAGATTTATGATATTTTCTCTACCTGAAGTCACCAGCAGCAAATTTGGCCTCCGCTAAAGAAAAGGCGGCTTCTCTCATCACCTCACCCATCAATGTCTTAGTCTGGAAGATCAAAGAAAGTGCATTCATTTAATTGATACGTCAGTAAATATCAAATATGTACATGATTGACAGATTGTATTTTTTAAATTGAAGTACTAAAAATGCACATTCACTAGGAAAACAGCTTGAATACAAATATGAAATAAAATGGGATGAACCTCAATGATTTTTCTAAGAATTTGCCGGAATCGCATGGAAAGAGCATCAGCTTTCTTCTTCAGCAAACTCCTGCCGGTTTGAGCTCCTTTCAGACGAGCTTTCATAATGCTCTGAGCCCTGATAAAAAAAACAAATAAAATACAATAAAAATTGGGGCTGTCGACTTAATTCAGTGCAATTAATCATGTGAAAAATAATGCTTTAAAAGCAATGAATCATGTCCCCGGACCGAAACATGTTCCTACCATCGGAGCAATTTAGGTTTGAAGTACCACCAGTTTTCAGCAGGGGGCAGTAAGCGAAACAAGACCACATTGACAATGCAATACAGCTATCGAGTGAACACAACAACTACGACATCAACACCATTGCTGTTTATTCATGTACATTTTAAAGGTGCACTCAGAATTTTTTCCTCATTACATTTTTACTCCTATAGAATTAAAAAGTACATGACCGAAAGAACTAGGTCGCGAGTAAAAGCAGCCGAAATGGGCTTCCTCAGAAGGGTGGCGGGCTTCTCCCTTAGAGATGAGGAGCTCAGTCATCCGTGAGGAGCTTGGAGTAGAGCCGCCGCTCCTTTGCGTCGAAACCATCTTCAACCGCTTATCCGAAGTCGGGTCGTGGGGGCAGCTGCTCCAGCAGGGGGCCCCAAACTTCCCTATCCCGAGCCACATTAACCAGCTCTGACTGGTGGACCCCGAGGCGTTCCCAGGCCAGTGTGGAGATGTAATCTCTCCACCTAATCCTCGGTCTTCCCCGAGGCCAGCTGGACGTGCCTGAAACACCTCCCTAGGGAGGCGGCCAGGGGGCATTCTTACCAGATGCCCAAACCACCTCAACCACCTCTACTCCGAGCTCCTCACGGATGACTGAGCTCTTCACCCTATCACTAAGGGAGAAGCCCGCCACCCTTCTGAGGAAACCCATTTCGGCCGCTTGTACTCGTGACCCAGCCTTCATGACCATAGGTGAGGGTAGGAACAAAAATTGACCAGTAGATCGAGAGCTTTGCCTTCCGGCTCAGCTCTCTTTCCTGGGTTATCCAAAATGCAAAAACAAGCTATTACACCAAAGAATATTACACCCAAAATCCTACTTTTACTATTTGGTGTACATGACAACAGCACTTACAATGATTCCCAAACAGGTTTTCTCATCTTCTTTTCAAAGACACACACAATATATTAGAAATGGGATAGACAGAAATGAGCCCTGAGACATGAAAATACTGCAGATGTTTTTATTTATTCATTATTTATTTATAAAACTCTCTTTTGCTGCATGTTTTGCTTTTTTGGAGCCATATTGGGATAAATAATAAACTGCGTGCGTCTGCAAGTGCTTCGGCAATACGACGTGTGTCTCACGCGAGCATACGTTCCAGGCCTTGTGTTGACGCCCAATTGCACACAAACTCAAATAATAACAATGATGATTATCTCAGGCTCTGATTGGTTGGAAGGGAAAGATTGACATGTCTTTAAACATCTTAGATCATCAGCATTCATCATCTTAAGTCATTAATTAGTGAGGTATTTTTCATAATATAGCTCCTAATTTGTAAAGATGGGAAGAAGTCCTGATTTAGTTATCTTGGCTCATTCCTCAAAACGGCACGTGGCTCTCCATGCTTTCAATGTGTTTACAGTTATAGTATTGTCACAGCTCTCCAATATAGTTTTACAACTTTAGTTTCGCAACAAAACTAAAGATCAACAAGGGGGTGCTTTGACAGTGATTGTTCAAGATCCAATCAAGTACAAGCATTACCTACAGTAACAAGCTTAAAGGGGACCTATTATGTTTGAACATAAATGTGTGTTGGCAGTGTGTGTACACAACCACCCTATAATGATAATAATCCACCCAGTCCTTTTATTTTAATCCGCATTAATCATAAGCACCATCTCAGAACAAGTCGTTCGCAGATTCTGTACAAAGTGATGTCACTTTGTACAGGCCCCGCCCACGACTGTTGACGGACACTGCCAACGGACATGTTTGTTTGTGTGTGTTGTTTCGTTATAGCGCATAACGAATGTTGTAACGGTATTTGTGTGTGTGTGCTGCTCATCCATCATTGCAAAACAAATAAATAAATTGATCAAATAACCATTCGGAAACTTCCTGGTTGTTACTTCTGACGGAGTCTCTCCCTCATCAGTGTCTGACTACGGTTCAAACATATCGGGCTGGACACTATTATTTTCACTATCAGTCATATTGCTTATGATGTCTAGTTATCCAAAGCAGAGATGTCAAAACTCCGCCCTATTCTGGATACGGGGGCGGGGAGCACCAGCTCATTTGCATTTAAAGACACACACACACAAAAACAGCTTGTTTTTATTCCCACCCAAAAATGGGCATTTTCAACATGGTATAATAAATGATTCCTCCATCTGTAAGTCCTCAATTGCAGGGTCACTCCCACATAAACACTAAAATGACTGAGTGCAAATTTAAACATTATTTCATGATCCATAGCACCTATATGTTAGCTAATTTTTTGACACAGGCAAGAAAGGCTTATAGTGCATGTAATGACTTTTAGGCTACAGCAATTACATCATGTACAGGTCACGTAGCTGACACGAAAAATGCAAATATTTTAAAGTAACATAAAAAAAAAAGAGAGAGATCTTTTACTATTTCCTGATAACAGCTATTGTACAGATGTAAATCTTTCATGCATGTCTTTTACTTAATGGATTTTTTATTTTATTTTATATTTTGCTTCAATATTTCAAATGTTCAGCAGACTGTAGTGGAGTGAAGAGCTCACATGACAATGAATAATGTCACTTCCCTTTATGAGTGCATTTGAAATGATTGTGCAATTAAATTGCACTTGATTTACATGCAAAAAAAAACAACTAAAACCTACATCCGAAAAAGTTATATTATTCTAAAGACTAAAGGTATCTGCATTGTAATGAAAATGTATGTTGATATTTACAATACAATAGCCAGAGTTGGGTGTAATGCATTACGAAGTAATTAATTACTGTAATAACTTTATCATTGAAAAAAGTAAAGTAAGGGATTACTCTTAATTTTATGTAATTTAATTAGTTACTTCTGATGTAATTGTGTTAAATACTGTATAGACTCTAGAACAATACTATATAAAACAATAGTGAATTTAAAATCAAAATGTAACATCTAATGTTAAAATTTATGTTTTCTAATTTAACTCTGCCCCTTTAACTTCTGTGTCCAGTTCATGAATACTTAATTTGATGTATATGTATATTTTATTTGAAAGAATTAAAAAAAACTATTTCAGGTCTATCCTTGTATTTTTCATCTGGTCGAGGTTGATCAGGGGTTTAGAAACATTCAGTCATTTCGTTCAAATAAATGAATTTGAATCCGATTAATTTAACTTAAAGGTTTATACTCACATTCTAGAGGGAAATACGTCGATCCGATCTTTTCCGGACATCTTCACTCGTTTAGTTAAACACTATATCAAACGATCTGACTACGGTGCTTTATTGTTAAAATTAACAAAGCAGACGATTAGATATAATGTCAAATTATTTTCAATCGCATTAACATTAAAATAACATCGGCGTGACCGTCATATCGAGCTACAGGACGCAGGATTTGATCAGCTGACTGCAGGGTCACCTGACTCCTCCTGAACTCGCGGATTGGTCGCGTCACTTCCGGTCTTGATACGAGCGTTGTCATATTTCAAAATAAACGTTTTTTGTTTTTTTTTTGTCTGCTTAAGGTTTTTGCATTCAATTACATAGATGCATAAAACGAGAATAAAAAGTATGAAAAGTGTAAAAAAATAAAATAATAATAATAATAATTAAGAATAAGTGAAGATGCTGTAGGTTTAAATAAAAAGTTTATGTGCATATGTGACCTTTTGTTCGAAGGAGTTATCATAGTCACGAATTTGCTTACATATAATTAGTGACGTAGAAAATGTGGACTTAAAAATCAACTAAATTAATTACGTAAAATGATGAATATGTGAGATTCTGCTATATTTCATGGTCACTCATCAAAGATAACTTTGTACTCCATGCCAGTTTGATAACATAATGGGCACAAACCAATTACTAAGAAACGAATAATTTAACCCTTGTGTGACCTTCGAGACATTTGAGGGTTTTTTTTAATCATTTTTACTGTGTTAATGCCAATGGCATACATTTTTCCAAAGGTGTGTATTATTGGGGGGAATTTTGATATTTTCACCTCAGTTCCTATAATACATTTATAATACACAATAATATAATATGTACACAAAATAGTTACGATCAGGACCTTCAGGACAAAAATGTTCATATTGAGACCCATTAAAACTGCAATATTTGTTTCCAGTGCCATTAAAGCATATAATCATTAATTCAATGATATTATGCTTTCACTCTGGAGCCCTGACTTCAAATTCTTTTTTTTTTTATTATATATATCTTTCACCAGATGGCGCCATTTTTCTCATGTTTAGCCTATGGAGCAAATACATGCTTTTCCCCTATTCTCTGTTTACTGTGTTATAGAGCACTGTAGGCCAACTAAATAAATGATGCAGCTAAAATTGTGTGTGTGTGTGTGTGTGTGTGTGTGTGTGTGTGTGTGTGTGTGTGTGTGTGTGTGTGTGTGTGTGTGTGTGTGTGTGTGTGTGTGTGTGTGTGTGTGTGTGAGCGTGTATTTATGACTTTGTGGGTACCAAATGTCCCCATAAGGATAGTAAAACCCGAAATGTTTGACCTTGTGGGGACATTTTGTCCTTCCCCATGAGGAAAACAGCTTATAAATCATACTAAATTATGTTTTTTGAAAATGTAAAAATGCAGAATGTTTTCTGTGAGGGTTAGGTTTAGGGGTAGGGTTAGGTTTAGGGGATAGAATATAAAGTTTGTACAGTATAAAAACCATTATGTCTATGGAAAGTCCCCATAAAACATGGAAACACAACAAGTGTGTGTGTGTGTGTGTGTGTGTGTGTGTGTGTGTGTATGTGTGAGCGTGTATTTATCACTTTGTGGGGACCAAATGTCCCCATAAGGATAGTAAAACCCGAAATGTTTGACCTTGTGGGGACATTTTGTCGGTCCCCATGAGGAAAACAGCTTATAAATCATACTAAATTACGTTTTTTGAAAATGTAAAAATGCAGAATGTTTTCTGTGAGGTTTAGGTTTAGGGGTAGGGTTAGGTTTAGGGGATAGAATATAAAGTTTGTACAGTATAAAAACCATTATGTCTATGGAAAGTCCCCATAAAACATGGAAACACAACATGTGTGTGTGTGTGTGTGTGTGTGTGTGTGTGTGTGTGTGTGTGTGTGTGTGTGTGTGTGTGTGTGTGTGAAAACAAGTTCCATTATGTTAACAAACATGGCATTTACAGGGTTAAAATGCTGAAAATAAATGAATATTTTGGTAGTTATGGTCAGGACTGATGACTGAATCTAAGCCAGTGAAAGTGGAAAATATTATTATATTTTATGGCAGTTTTTTTGACATGGACATTTTGTCCTCTAAGGACCTCTGAGTAACTTTTTTAAATTGATGCACAAGGGTTAATATGTAATTATATTATATTATTATCATTTTCGTGAATGGCATTTTGTGTGGAAAGAGATCTACTGCTAACTTTGGAGATTAATTTTGATTATGGCATTTAAAGTAATGAAAATGTATGTATAATCCATGAGTGAAACAGTAGTTTTGAATGTTTTTAAAAAAGATTTTGGTGGCAAAATTGGTCAAGGCAAAAAGTTGTGGGAACATGTACCACCCGTGCCACCCATAAATGATGCCTAGGCTGTACAGCACTGTGTTGTTCTGTATTTCTTCTGAGGGGGCACCAAGGTAAACCCCACAGGCCGCCTTCATCTTTTGAAGGAGCTTGACAAGCGCCACCACCTCGATTTGTTCACATGTTTCTTCTCCCATTGAAAATACTGAACCTGAGGCTGCCGAGGAACTATGTAAAACCATCTTTTGCTAAATGTTGTTATAATGAGTGGAAAGGAGAAGATTCACTCTGAAATAAGATAATAAGCCACTGCTTTCTTTAAGCATGAAGAAAATAGTGTAAAGACGCCACAAAACCCGTCAAATGCTTTTCAGCACCAAAGGAAATGTCCCTATCTCCACCTTTATATTTCATTATGCCTATACCAATTATTTTAAAATTGTCTTTTTACATCTTGCTTTAATCAAACAGGATTACATGAGTGAACATGAGAAATCTATATAAGACTATGCAAAAAATAATAATTGACTATTTCACAGAGAGCTAAAACTTGAACTGCACTTAAAGTTGATGCAGTTTATTTGTATGTATTTTTGTCCAGAACGAACACTTTCCTTTGGTGCACGACATCTCAATTAAGATTTCTGCCACAATCTTTCATTTTTCAATGTAATAATCATTTAATTTATTTATAAAAGGACAAATGTGGTTTTTTTAAATAATCTATTAAAAAGGTCCTCTTGGCTCAAAAATCTAAAGGGTCACGTGCCCCGTCGGTCTGAATGAGCATGACGCCTCTGATCGGGACATTTACGCCAATTTTACACCATTATAGAACAAATATATTTCAGTGTGTCAAAGGTGAAAACAATGAATTTATAGATATCTTATGAATACATAACAAATGTATAATATATGTTTCTCCACCAATAAAAAAAAAAGCAAAAATTGAAGATCTGAGAGACTTTTATTATGAATTTCCTTCCTTTTTATGTTTGTTGCTGCTGGCTTCACTCTTTCCTGTGTAGCTTGATAAAGGTCCTTTTAACACCCGCTGCAATACTGTAGTTTACAGTCATTTAAAGACTTTAAAGTCAGCCTTTTTGTGACACCTGTCAGGTAAGATTGAGTTTTATACACCTCCACGGTACTTTTACTTGTATTCCGTTCATATCTGGGATGTTATGATGGCTGCTGCCGTAAAGCATGTGTGCCGCATGGACGCTGATGATGCTCATTCAGACCGATGGGGCACGTGACCCTTCAGATTTTTGAGCCAAGAGGACTTTTTAATAGATTATTTTAAAAAACTCATTTGTCCTTTTATAATTAAATTAAATGATTATTACATTGAAAAATGAAAGATTGTGGCAGAAATCTTAATTCAGATGTCGTGCAGTAATGTTTGTTGATCAGATAGAGAGGATGGACAACTAAATGATATATATGATATGCAGACAGATATAGATGGACAGAGATGTAGTTTTTATTGATCACTGAAGGAACATTAATGTATACCTACATTCATTAACAACAGTGACCGCAACATAGAATATAAACTACACAGTGAAAGTATATATATGGGAAACATAACATGTGTTCATAAATGATTGAAATTGCAAAAAAAAAAAAAAAACCACATAGTTTTATACATATATCAAGCATATTTTTCAAAATACTACTAAAATTGCCATTTTCACATATGTAAAATACATTGTACCACTAAAATACTAGTGGGATCTGAATATGGCGGCCAAAAGTTTGGAATAATGTACAGATTTTGCCCTTTATGGAAAGAAATTGGTACTTTTATTCACCAAAGTGGCATTCAACTGATCACAATGTATCAGTCAGGGCATTAATAATGTGAACAATTACTATTAATGTTCAGAACTTAAACTACTTCAAAGAGTTCTCATCAAAAAATCCTCCACGTGCAGCGATGACAGCTTTGCAGATCCTTGTTATTCTAGCGGTCAGTTTGTCCAGATACTCTGGTGACCTTTCACCCCACACTTCCTGTAGCACTTGACCTTTCACCCCACACTTCCTGTAGCACTTGACCTTTCACCCCACACTTCCTGTAGCACTTGCCATAGATGTGACTGTCTTGTCGGGCACTTCTCACGCACATTACAGTCTAGCTGATCCCACAACATCTCAATGGGGTTCAGGCCTGAGTTTCCCGAAACCTTCTTAACGCTATGTCGTTCTTAAGTTACACCTTAAGCTGTACCTTATCGTTAATACGTGTTTCCCGAAACGTTCTTAGTTAAGTATACCTTCTGTAAGTCATACGTTCGGAAGGTTGGTCTGGAGCACTCTTAGCTATACCTTATCACTGTTGGCAGTTCACTCCGCTAGTGGGCACCATAATTATATTATCCAAAGGTACATCAGCTGGCAAACCATTCGAAAGTAAAAGCTTATTCGTCTATTTAAAGAGAATGACTGTGGTGGGGAATTTGGTCAAACTATGGCAGCGATACAGCGAATAGTTGTGATTCAACACATTCTCACCCCAACTCGTCACATACGGACGCTTGGGCAGTTTCGTCACATATTGACGCGCCGGGTATACCTTGCGCAGGGTAGTCCGATAGACTTCTATGTATCTCCGAACCGGAGCGTGTAGCGTTGAAATTTCACGTCTCGGGTAAGCTCACGCTACGAATGGGTCGAGAGTCGAGACCGCAATAAATAAAAATAAAAAGGAATAGGCTACAATGGCCCTCCAACTGTTTTTTTTTATGTTTCAAAACCGTACGCGTCGTAAAATGACGCCAAAGGTACACCCGGCGCGTCAATAAGTGACGCCAAGGGGTCCTGCCCTAGCGTCCGTTTGTGACGAGTTGGGGTGTGAGAATGTGTTGGCTAAATCAAAGACGGCGCCGTCCGCGAAATCATTTAGTGTATGTGCACTGTTATATTCGCGAAAACTTTAGTCCCCTGTCTACCATGTCAGAAGATACAATTCAAAAGAAATTTCGCCTGCCATGACAGCAAATTCAGCAGCTTTTAGATCTTATTAGTCCGGATGTGTCAAGACAAACTCGACGGAACCACCTCCTCAGCCCCGAAATTCAGCTGCTTGCGGCTCTCCGTTTTTATGCAGTGGGGAGTTTTCTGGAGGTGGTTGGGGATGGATATGGACTGAGTAAGACCTCAGTGTGGCGGTGCGTTCGTTCAGTCACAAACATCCTGCTCCGTCATGCCACAGATTATATCCGCATGCCTTCCGCCAGGCACGAAGTGATTGAGGTGCATCAAAGCTTCCATGCCATTGCCAGTATACCACAAATAATAGGGCTTGTCGACGGGACACTTATCCCCATAGCCAACCCATCAGCGCTTAACCAGGCCTTCATCTGTCGTAAGGGCTTCGCGGCCATCAATGTCCAGGTGGTGGTGGACCACAGGGGGATGTTTGCAGACGTGGTGGCAAAGTGGCCTGGTAGCGCACACGACTGCTTTGTATGGGCCAATTCAGTAGTGGGTTAGACGCATGACACGTTTGAGCACGAGGTTGTGCGTTCGCGCACTCTTTCCGAAATTATATAAAATATCCAGGGTTTAATTTAGTTTGCAATTTGTAATTTTTTATTTTTTATAATATCCCATGAGTCCAAATAAATGCAATTTCCACTATTTCTGAAGTGCTTCTTTTAAAAAGAACACCGCTTTCTCACATAACGCAGTGAAGCAGCCCCTGCACGAGAGAATTATTGATTCTCGAGCCATCGATATCAACAAATTCGGCACCATTGCCACGGACCGCACCGGGTAACGCCACACGTAAGAAGGTATATCTTAAGCGGCTTCCTAAGGCATGTTCGAGGAACACACCTAGAAATGGTATACCTTCAGCTAAGTTATACCTTAAGAGTCTTCGTAGCGCGCTAAGAGACAACGTTATCGGGAAACTCAGCCCTGATCCATAACACTCTTTTCCAATTATCTGTTGTCCAATGTCTGTGTTTCTTTGCCCACTCGAACCTTTTCATTTTGTTTTTCTGTTTCAAAAGTGGCTTTTTCTTTGCAATTCTTCCCATAAGAGTCTTCTCTTTACTGTTGTACATGAAACTGGTGTTGAGCGGGTAGAATTCAATGAAGCTGTCAGCGGAGGACATGTGAGGCGTCTATTTCTCAAACTAGAGACTCTGATGCACTTCTCCTCTTGTTTAGTTGCACATCTTTAGGGGCAGTGGTGGCTCAGCGGTTAAGGCACTGGGTTACTGATCAGAAGGTTGTGGGTTCAAGCCCCAACACCACCAAGACACCACTGTTGGGCCCTTGAGCAAGGCCCTTGAACCTATCTGCTCCAGGGGCGCCGTATCATGGCTGACCCTGCACTCTGACCCCAGCTTAGCTGGGATATGTGAAAAATAAATAATTTCACCATGTATATGCAGAAATGTATGTATAATGTGTGACAATTGGTCAAATTAAATCTGGTCTTCCACATCTCTTTCTGTCCTTGTTAGAGCCAGTTGTGCTTTGCCTTTGAAGACTGTAGTTACACCTTTATCAAGCATTGTATAGCCTTCATTCCTCAAAACAATTATTGACTGACGAGTTTCTAGAGAAAGCTGTTTCTTTTTTGGCCATTTTTGACCTAATATTGACCTTTAAGACATGCCAGTCTATTGCATACTGTGCAACTCAAAAACAAACACAAAGACAACGTTAAGCTTCATTTAATGCACCAAATATCTTTCATCTGTGTTTGATATAATGGCAAGTGATTTTCTAGAACCAAATGATCAATTTATCATGATTACTCAAGGATAAGGTGTTGGACTGATGCTGCTGTCTAGAACTGATCAAAAATGACATTTTTCAGATAGTGATGTTGCTGTTTTTTTACATCAGTAATGTCCCGATTATACTTTGTGATCAGTTGAACGCCACTTTGCTGTTTCGGAAGGAAATTGGTACTTTTATTCACCAAAGTCTGTACATTATTCCAAACTTTTGGCCGCCAGTGTACATATATGCTTAAAAATATGAGCTATTTATATTGTATATTTTGGTCAATGGCATGTCACTATTTTGTTTTCGTCCTGATTATTAAAAAATAAATGCATAAAAAAATGCAATTCACACAAAACAAAGAGTTGAATACACCTTTTCTGAGCATATTTCTTTTTTTTTTTTTTAAATCAATTTTGATGTTTTATTCTGAAGCTTAAAGTAAAAAATGTAATGTGGGGTAAAAAAAAGTCTCATTAAAAGCTGAAATTCTCAAAGAAATGCTGACATGAGTAGTGCAGAATAATCTATTATTATTATTTCTTTAAAAAATAAGCACTGAAACTATTGTTTTAAAATGGCACTTGTGCCCACCAAATCATGTGGTTCAACCCTGAGGAAACTTTATATTTTAGTCTCAAAGATTCATGATATTTATAAAACAGAAGAAAAAAAAGTACAGTGTGTGTGTACAGTGGAAATAAAAAGTCTACCCACCCCTGTTAAAATGCCAGGTTTTTGTGATGTAAAAGAATGAGACCAAGATAAATCATGTCAGAACTTTTTCCACTTTTAATGTGACCTATAATGTGAACAATTCATTTGAAAAACAAACTGAAATCTTCGTGGGGGAAAAATGAAAATGTAAAAACCTTACAATAACCTGGTTGCATAAGTATGCACACCCTCCTATAACTGTGTTCAGAATTAACCAATCACATTAAAACTCATGTTAAATAGAAGTCATTACACACCTGCCATCATTTAAAATGACTCTGAATAATCACAAATAAAGTTCAGCTGTTCTAGTAGGATTCTCCTGACATTTTCTTAGTTGCATCTCAGAGCAAAAGCCATGGTCCACAGAGAGCTTCCAAAGCATCAGAGGGATCTCATTGTTGAAAGATATCAGTCAGGAGAAGGGTACAAAATAATTTTCAAAGCTTTAGATATACCATGAGACACAGTGAAGACAGTCATCATTAAGTGGAGAAAATATGGCACAACAGAGACATTACCAAGAACTGGATGTCCCTCCAAAATTGATGAGAATACGAGAAGGAAACTGGTCAGGGAGGCTTCCAAGAGGCCATCAGCAACATTAAAGGAACTGCAGGAATTTCTGGCAAGTATTGGCTGTGTGCTACATGTGACAACAATCTCCCGTATTCTTCATATGAATGGGCTATGGGGTAGGGTGGCAAGACAAAGAAAAACATCCAAGCCCGGCTGAAGATTGCAAAAACAAACATCACGTCTCCTGAAAGCATGTGGGAAAATGTGTTATGGTCTGATGAAACCAAGGTTGAACTTTTTGGCCATAATTCCAAAAGTAATGTAAAAGGTATGATGTTTCAAAAATGTATGGAACGAATTTGACACAAAGATGATTTAAACAAGATTTTTTTTTATTTTTAACACCTCGGACAACCTTATTTTTCAATATGGCCATATATGAGATTTCTGGAGATATCATGGTTATGGATCATATCATGTACCCTAACACAGACAATTATGGCAACATGATGCCACCCTTTTATTCCATGCAGAGATGCCAGGCCTCAGCTGTAGGTTTTACCAGCACCGCTTCCCGGAGGTGGAGGACGTGGTGATGGTGAACGTGCGCTCAATAGCTGAGATGGGTGCGTATGTCAGTCTGCTGGAGTATAACAACATCGAGGGCATGATCCTGCTGAGCGAGCTCTCCCGCAGGCGCATCCGCTCCATCAACAAACTCATCCGCATCGGACGCAATGAATGCGTGGTGGTCATCAGAGTGGACAAAGAGAAAGGTGAGTGCGGCTCATCGGCATTGTGTTGAGAAACAAAAATGAAGAGAGTGTGATTCTAACCTAGTGAAACTTTGGGGAGCAAGTTTGTGGAAAAATCGTAAAGCAACATTAGTCCCCCCCTTTTTTTTTTTGTTGCATCAAGCCCAAGGGTCAAGGGGCACTTCGCCCCATCCAGAGTGACGGTGCAACGTTTAATGTTGTCCCCCACCCCCCCGACCCCACCCCACCAAATCTCGCATCCGAGTACCGGCTTGGATAATTCATAGTTATTGAAATAGAGTATACTATTAATGGAGTGAATTATAGCCTAATATAAAATGGATAATTTTGCAGGATACATTGATTTGTCCAAGAGAAGAGTCTCTCCGGAAGAAGCCATCAAGTGTGAAGATAAATTCACCAAATCTAAAACCGTAAGTTACTGGTTTTCTGCTGTATTTAGTCCATGTAGACACAACCTAACATTAACAAGTGATAAGTGTTGTTTTCCATGTAAATCTGAGTGTTTGTCCAAATCATTACACAGTGATTAGTGACAATTTGTTGGTCGCTTGTTCATGTTTTGCAGTGTCCCCCTCGCTAGCCCCACCCACATTGAAATCTCATTGGTCCACATAGATTGGTCTTTCATAGATGAAAGAATATTCCAGATTTTTCCAACTTTAGCTAATTCGACTGCATTTAGGCCAAAGTGTTCAGGGTTCCCCACGGGTCCTTAAAAATGTCTTTAATTCAGTTTTCTAAAATTTTAGGTCATCAAAAGTTTTAAATGTCTTTTAAATTTTACAACAAAAATCGAAATGATAATTTATAGAGGTCTTAAATTTGGGAATTGCGATCTGTAGTGTAATGTGATTATCAAATGAAATGCGTGCGATGCATGCTTCAAAGTGAAGGTGCTAGCTAATGGTCTTGCATTATGTATATTAAAAAAAATCTGGGTATTATTGGTAATTTAGTTTCATAATAAATTGCATCTGGAATTTATTTCAATTTGGACATTGCAAATTTCTGCTGATGTTGATCACCACAAAAAGGTATTTTGTCCCTCATCTTCTATATAATTTTTTTTAAATCCAAGGTGTACAGTGAGGCACTTACTAATCAAGTGAATGGGCCACTTTTTGGAGGATTTAAAGGCAGAAATACAAAGCTTCTAATTGTTATAAAAGCACTTACATTAATTCTTATGTTAAATCTAATGTCCAAAAAACAAAGCAATGGGCCAAGCCCAAAATGGCAAAACATTTAGCTTTTAATGGTCTCTGCGACAAATCATTGGTCAGGAAATTGGCAAGAATTAAATTAAATTATTTATGAATTATTATTTGAGCAGTTAAGTTGTTTAAATCGTAATTTTTATGGTCATTTTATAGGGGTGGCTCTGGCTCAGTTGGTAGAGCGGGTTGGCCACTAATCGCAGGAATCGAACCGTTCGAATCCCGGCCCACACGACTCCACATGCCGAAATGTCCTTGGGCAAGACACTGAACCCCCAAGTTGCTCCCAATGGCAGGCTAGTGCCTTGCATGGCAGCTCTGCCACCATTGGTGTATGAATGTGTGTGTGAATAGGTGAATGAGTCCCAGTGTAAAGCACTTTGAATACCGTTAAGGTTAAAAAGCGCTATATACACTCACCTAAAGGATTATTAGGAACACCTGTTCAATTTCTCATTAATGCAATTATCTAATCAACCAATCACATGGCAGTTGCTTCAATGCATTTAGGGGTGTGGTCCTGGTCAAGACAATCTCCTGAACTCCAAACTGAATGTCAGAATGGGAAAGAAAGGTGATTTAAGCCATTTTGAGCGTGGCATGGTTGTTGGTGCCAGACGGGCCGGTCTGAGTATTTCACAATCTGCTCAGTTACTGGGATTTTCACGCACAACCATTTCTAGGGTTTACAAAGAATGGTGTGAAAAGGAAAAACATCCAGTATCGCGGCAGTCCTGTGGGCTGAAAATGCCTTGTTGATGCTAGAGGTCAGAGGAGAATGGGCCGACTGATTCAAGCTGATAGAAGAGCAACTTTGCCTGAAATAACCACTCGTTACAACCGAGGTATGCAGCAAAGCATTTGTGAAGCCACAACACGCACAACCTTGAGGCGGATGGGCTACAACAGCAGAAGACCCCACCGGGTACCACTCATCTCCACTACAAATAGGAAAAAGAGGCTACAATTTCCAAGAGCTCACCAAAATTGGACAGTTGAAGACTGGAAAAATGTTGCCTGGTCTGATGAGTCTCGATTTCTGTTGAGACATTCAGATGGTAGAGTCAGAATTTGGTGTAAACAGAATGAGAACATGGATCCATCATGGCTTGTTACCACTGTGCAGGCTGGTGGTGGTGGTGTAATGGTGTGGGGGATGTTTTCTTGGCACACTTTAGGCCCCTTAGTGCCAATTGGGCATCGGTTAAATGCCACGGCCTACCTGAGCATTGTTTCTGACCATGTCCATCCCTTTATTGCCACCATGTACCCATCCTCTGATGGCTACTTCCAGCAGGATAATGCACCATGTCACAAAGCTCGAATCATTTCAGATTGGTTTCTTGAACATGACAATGAGTTCACTGTACTAAAATGGCCCCCACAGTCACCAGATCTCAACCCAATAGAGCATCTTTGGGATGTGGTGGAACGGGAGCTTCGTGCCCTGGATGTGCATCCCACAAATCTCCATCAACTGCAAGATGCTATCCTATCAATATGGGCCAACATTTCTAAAGAATGCTTTCAGCACCTTGTTGAATCAATGCCACGTAGAATTAAGGCAGTTCTGAAGGCTAAAGGGGGTCAAACACAGTATTAGTATGGTGTTCCTAATAATCCTTTAGGTGAGTGTAAGTGCAGACCATTTACCATTTACGTTGTCCAACATTTTCACTTTCAGTGAGGACCGACGAATCACTTTTTACTGTAATTGGAAAAAGTACTCGAGTTAGTACACAGTGTGTCAAGACTAGTAACTTTCATTAGTCTCAATCATCCGGGTTATCGTAGAATCATAATGTGAAAAATGAAAATTGTGTAAAAGGAATTTGCTACAACTGCACTCTTGTTTCGCCACTCGTCCTGTGGTTGTTCTGTTGTAGGTGTACAGTATTCTTCGGCATGTTGCTGAAGTCTTGGAATACACAAAGGACGAGCAGTTAGAGAGTTTGTTCCAGCGTACCGCCTGGGTGTTTGATGAGAAGTACAAGAAACCTGGATACGGCGCCTACGATGTCTTCAAACAAGCTGTCTCGTAAGCATTAACCCAAAGAAATATCCATAGAGCAAGATGTTGACCTTTTGAACAGGATTTTCATTTTCTTTTTTTTTTTGGGGTGCAGCGATCCCTCCATGTTGGACGGGTTGGATCTGACCGAGGAAGAGAGAGATGTGCTCATCGACAACATCAACAGACGACTGACTCCACAGGCTGTCAAAATAAGAGCAGGTATATAAAACACCTCCTAAATATCATGACTGCGAAAACGCTAGCATATGCAGTTCAACCTCTTGAGCTCTGGCGCATTATTTGGCTGGTTCATGTCATCCGGGCTGTGTTTGCTCCATCTCCCTGCAAAACATCTTAATTCATACCACTAGATGGCAGGAAGTACTAGGAAAAATATATTTATTTTTCTGCACTTATATAGCGCCTTTTTAACCTTAACGGTATTCAAAGCGCTTTACACTGTGACTCATTCACCCATTCATGCATACATACATAAACCAATGTGCTAGGTGCTAAATATATTTTCCTGCGCTAGGTAGGACGCGTCCTTTGAAGGCTGCAGTTTACCGAGTGTCCTAGCCTTGTTTAAACGAGACGGCCTTCGTAGGATGAACGGAAACGGAATGTAACATGGTTGCTATGACAGCACGCCACTCTTTAACAAGCACGAGAGCTTTGAGTGAGAAGGGAACAAAGTCCCTTTAGAAGGGAATGTATGAGGTACAATTTAGGAAAGTTATAATGATGTAAAGAGAAAATAAAAAATGTTATAGTTGTACTTTCAGTCTAATACTTTATTTTAATTATATATTAATATAAATATACATATTAGATACTCTGCACCCATCTACTGAGGTACTTCAACTTGTGAATTAACATTCCCAAGTATTTGAACATCATATTTACGGGCAAATTAGCGTCGTGTTTTTTTAGACATTTCCGTTGAAGCAAAGAATTGTGGTTTGTGAGTGCCCACAAGGGATACACCTCATGCATCCTCCGAATTCCCGTGAAAGAAGGTCGCATTCGAAGTGTCCTCCTAGCTTTTCTGAAACGAGACAGCCTCGATGACATATGCGGACGACAAATGTGACCTCCGGAGGACGCAGCCTTCCAAGCGAGACTCCGCCCATATTTCAATTTGTGATTCTTTTGATAATCATTCGAACCAAGAGGTTAATGCGGCGAAAAAACTGTACAGTCACATTCCTGAGAAAGACAGCTTTCATTTGAGATATAACTTGTCTATTTAAGTGCCATGTGCAAAAAAAACTTTTCTACGTCCTCTAGGTGGCGCTTATTTGCGACGCAATGTTTGAAGGCTTTTTTTTTGTAATATATTTTATGTAACAAAAATGCTAAAGTGATGGTATTCTTTGAAAAGTTCAGACAATTGAAGCGTAAACCTATCGCATGCTTCTAGCACTGCGAGTTTAAGGAGTTTAACATGAAATAAAAATTAATTAATTTTATTTGCTTCTGATAGACTGTGTGGGCATTAGTAATGGGCGATATAAACGATATGCAATATAAACGATATAAAATTGGCCTACGATAGAGATTTTAATTCTATTGCACTATCGCGATAATGCGTGATGACGCAATCTACCCGCGAAATTTAGAGCCGCGAGCTGCAACCGGCTGGAACGCATCACTGTAACGCTACTCGTCATCTTGAATAAACATGGCTGAAAGCGTAAATGGAGGAGCTGGTGAAAAAGACCGGTGCAACATCAATTATTTGGAATTGGTTTGGATTTAAGCCGATCCGACGAGCAGCAGCAAACTATACTATGTAGAGTGTGTGGGGCAACAGTTCCGCGAAGAGAGGTAACACGAGTAATCTGTTCTACCACCTCAAAACGAAACATGTCACTGAATACCAGCATTGCCAGGCATTGCAGCCAACCCCAAGATTCAGTCCGAAGAACGCAGGACAGAAAACAGGAACTGATTCAGACCTCCATCCAACAGTCATTTTCAAAAGGTACTCCTTACAGTAGGAAGAGCCCGCGATGGATTGAAATTACCAGGGCCATAATTGTTTACTTGTGTAAGGACATGGTCCCTTTTCAAACGGTAGAGAGAGACGTGGCTTTAAAGCCATGATCAGAGCTATTGATCCACGATACGAGGTGCCAAGCCGCAAATACTTTACAGAAACAGAGATGCCAACACTGTATGCCGAGCTCCGCGAAAAGGTTGAAAAAGAGCTGTTTGACTTGAAATACTTTGCCACTACAACGGACCTGTGGTCGAGTCGTACCATGGAGCCTTTCATCAGCCTTACCATTCACTATATAATGGACGATTGGAATCTTGGCAGCCGGTGTTTGCAGACGTCGTACTTCCCCGCTGAACATACGGCCGAGGAGATAGCACAAGGACTCAAGGACGCGCTTGAGTCATGGAGTTTTAAAGAAGAACGGCAAGTGTGCTTCACTACTGATAATGGAACGAACGTGGTCAAGGCAGCGTCTCTGAACGATTGGACCAGGCTGCAATGCTTCGGACACAGGCTGCACCTCGCCATCGGTAGGTTAAAACATTTTGTGCATAATTATTAATATTTTAATAAATATGTTAATATATTAAACATCATATTAATATAATAGTGCATAATTATAATGATAATATTTTAACATTACACTAATATTTGCCTATATTACTGCATAGTAATTTTTCATTTGTGTTTAGAGATGTAGAATTTGCCTCTGTTTAGTTGCCAATGCTATTTTAATGTTGCATTTGTGTTAAGTGATGTTCATTCAATCCTAATCAAGCATTTCAGTGTGTGTGTGTGTGTGTGTGTGTGTGTGTGTGTGTGTGTGCGTGCATGCGTTTGTGCTTGTAGTAGAGAGAGAGAGAGAGAGAGAGAGAGATGATGATGATTATAGATGAAATTAACTAATAATATCTTACAAATTCATCAACAGAAAAAAGTGTGAAAGACCCCGAATTGACCGTGCTGTTGCCTTATGCAAGAAGATTGTGAGTGCCTTTTCACACTCTTGGAAAAGAAGAAAAGAGTTGAAGAAAGCCCAGGCAGAGCACCATCTTCCCTTTCATCGGCTCATCACAGAAACACCAACAAGGTGGGGGTCACGCCAGATGATGATCCAGCGGGTGCTTGAACAAGAGAAGGCCCTATCACAGGTACTGAAAGCAAACAGGAAAACCAGACACCTGGTACCCACTTGGCAAGATACAGATGTCTTGGAATCTATAAGCAAGACCCTCAGCCCACTGCTGGAATTCACAGACGCAGCTGTCTGGAGAACAGTATGTCAGTGTGTCGTACATCAAACCTGTTCTCCATCTTTTTAACAACACTGTTCTTGCTGCAGCTGATGATGACACAGAGCTGACCAAGGACATGAAAAGAGTAATCCTAGAGTACTTAAACGAGAAGTACTCAGACCCATGAACGGTCAACCTGCTGGATATGGCCTCCTTGGTCGACCCACGGTTTAAAGATGCATATATATCTGATGACCACCAGGAGTTCATCAAGACCAGAGCGGTAGCAGAAATTCTGTCACTATTGGAGGTGCAAGCTGCAACGGTCTCAGAGCCACACACAAGCACAGAAGCAGCAGCTGATGGTGCTGAAGCTGCTGAAGTAGCTGTTGAGAGGCAATCCAAGAGGGTGAAACGGAGCCTGGGAAGCTTTTTCAAAAGGCCTCCGATGGCACAGCCGCTCTCGCTGACAGAGAGGCCATCGAAGTGGAGCTAAAAAGTTACCTGCAGACAATGCAGGTTGATGGAGAGACTGACCCACTGGACTGGTGGCGGCTGTACCAAGCAAATTTTCCAAGGGTGGCAAGACTGGCCCAGAAATATCTCTGTATCCCGGCCACAAGTGCCCCTTCAGAAAGGGCATTTAGCATTGGTGGCAACATTGTTACATGCCACCGCTCTCTGTTGAAGCCAGAGACTGTGGACAAGCTTGTGTTCCTGGCTGAATAATCTTTAGGGCCTGACAAATGGTGTAAACACAAAATCTCAGTGTGAGTGCCCGATTTTAAGGTTCGTTGTTGGGTTGCTTTTTTAACTGAGAAGACACCAGTTTTTCTGGTCTTTGCATCTTTTGCTTCCTTTAAGAAAATAACAAACTACATTTGGTGCCTTCTGTGCTGTTTAGCACTTTTTACTCTCTTTGGCATGGCACTACTTTAAAGGAAACTTTTGTACTTGAAACATTTTCTTTAGTTGACGTATATTTGCCTTATACTGGGAGTCTTTTTTTTTATTTAAAAAAAAGATTGTGCTTTCATTTTGCACTTTATTATGTTTTCTTTATTTATTAAGTATTTGTGCACTACACTTGGAATAATTTTCTTTATTTAAAATAGCCATGCCAAATACTGGAAGTATTTCCCTAATTCACAGTATCCGTTCCTTTATTAACAAGACACCAGTTTTCATTTCATTAAGAGAACAAAATGTTTAAAACCAAATGCGTTACATTAGGCTGCAGGTAAGAAACTTTGTTTGAAATATGTTTTTATTTAAAGTATCTGTGCATTACATAAAATAATTTTCTTTGCCTAATACTGAAAGTATTTTCAGTACAGTGTCTGTTCCTTAACTAAAAAGACACCAGTTTGACACTTGTGTGGCATTTATAAGTGTAGTGCCTTTTAAGAAACCCAATACTTTAAGCTTTTTCTTTGTTAAAGTCTGCAGCTAGTGTCCTTGAATTGTATTTATCTGCAACATTGTTGTATGATTACAGTTTTGCACAATAAATATTCTCAAAACTACATACAATTCTTTCTTTCTTAAAAGAAAAAAAAGAGCAGTTTGGCTTTCCTTAGGGTCTATGTAACCTGTTCTGAAATGGTCCTATTATAATTTATATATCGCAATATATATCGTTATCGCAAGAGGCTGCAATGTATATCGCAATATGGATTTTAGGCCATATCGCCCATCCCTAGTGGGCATGGATAACGTAATATAATAGCTTAAAATGTTTCATCACCCTCCCAATCCTATCAAATCCTGATTGAAAATAAAGTCCCACATTATTTCCCTGAATGTTCGGATTTGCTTGGAAAGATTACACGCTATCTCTTGCCCAACAGACATTGAGGTGGCTTGTTACGGATATGAAGGCATCGATGCTGTTAAAGATGCTTTGAAGGCGGGACTTGGCTGCTCCACAGAGGCGATGCCAATCAAGGTCTGTACGTTTCATCGCCTGTTTGATGTGCTTTTGTTATTAGGCTGCAGGTTCTATTATTAAATACAACTGCAAACTCTTTTAGATAAACCTGATAGCACCACCACGATATGTCATGACGACGACGACTCTGGAGCGCACAGAAGGTCTGTCGGTGCTCAATCAGGCCATGGCTGCCATAAAGGAGAGGATCGAGGAGAAACGAGGAGTCTTCAATGTCCAGATGGAGGTGAGATTGTGAACTATGCTACCCATCTATTTTAGTACAAAGGATTTCAAACTGGGGTCTGTCGAAAATGAGGAAAATGTGGTTTTAGGGCCGTTAACTCAAGATAATAATTATCTAGGTTTAACACAAAGTTAACACATTTACTGAATTTGATATTATAACGGTTATTATTATATATTGCTTTCTAAAGCAAATGATCAAATTCCTCATAATAAATAAATGCATGAAAGAAAAAAAAACATTTCAGGGAAGTCAATTGTATTTGTATAGCACCTTTCACAACACACAATGTTTCAAAGCAGCTTTTACTGTAATGTCTATAATGTCGATGAGTCATCATTGGGTAATAAGATTGTGAACTGGTTTAAAAATGCATAATTAAATAATAATTGTATTAATAACCCCAGTGAGCTGAAGGCGACTGTGGCAAGGAACACAAAACTCCATAAGATGTTGATTAATGGAGGAAAATAACCTTGGGAGAAACCAGACTCACTGTGGGAGCCAGTTCCCCTCTGACTAACATCATGAATATAATGTAAATATTACTTATGTATAGTGCAGGTCATGGTTTAAAATGAATAAGCTAAGTAAGTGTTAAGGGTCAGTGTTTAATCAAAGATTTTGTATGAAGATTAAGGACTAATGTCTTTGAAGTCCATCCTGGATTAACTGCAGAAGTTCATATTGATCCATTGTCCATGTTAATTGGCTGATGAAGGCTTTTATTGGCACTTCATTGATTGTGTAGTCCATTATAAGAGTGTAGTCCATCATTAAACCAAGGTGACGCAGGAAGAGATCAGCGAGGTGCATCGCAGTTCAACCGGCAGGTAATTTCAGTGAGGTCTATCCTAAGTCAAAGGTTCAGACCAGGGGTGCCCACACTTTTTTGTGTGATGATCTACTTTTAAATGACCAACTCAATAAGATCTACCAACTAAAAAAACACAGTTTCATTTAAAATAAGAAAATGCTTGTTGGGACTACTGCATGTATCCCTACATGGAATTCATCTTCTAATTATTACAAAATATATATAATAATGTTCAATGTTGATATCATTCAGTTTTAAAACTAAACCCAAAACACCTACAGCACAATAGATTACAATAGCCAGGGCATTTACCTTATTCTGATGACGAGTAAATATTGACCAGGCGAGGTTTTGTTTATTCAGTTGCCATGACAACTAGGTTTGCGCATACACACCTTCCAAGGACTTCTGAGAACAGAGCGCGATGCTACTGCCCGGATTAGCTACTGTCTGATTCCATTCAGTTTTGCCTAATCCGGGCAGTAGCATCGCAATTTCGCGCTCTGTTCTCAGAAGTCCTTGGAAGGCGTGTATGCACAAACCTAGTTGTCATGGCAACTGAATAAACAAAACATTGCCTGGTCAATATTTACTCATCAAGTGCAAGTCAGACAGAAACTAAAAGATGGAAAGACATATTTATTTTTATTAAAATTTAACGAAAGTACATTTACATTTTGTGCTATCTACCAGCATTGCCTTTGCGATCGACGTATTGGGCACCCCTGATTCAGACAATGGCATCTGAAGTATCCCGTGTCTTATGGTTGGAGTTGGCATCAGTTGATCCTCTGATGTCCATCGTAATAGACTGAAGTGATGTTTGGCACCGGCTGCATTTAGTCCTCATCACACAATGACATGTAGCAGTGGAGTCCAACACGAAGCATGAATGGTGCCGGTTCTGGTGACCTCAGGATAGGAGTCCCGAGGTTGAGACAGGGAAACAAATCGAATAATATGAGCATAGATGCCATTAAATTTATTGCAGAGTTATAAATCATGATCAATGTTTCTGTTTCCAGCAGACCTAACTATAGTAGCCTAATTGTGAGTTGAAGGATAAATAGATGAGTCTTTAGTCTAGACTTAAACTGAGGGAGTGTGTCTGAGTCCCGAACAGTGTTAGGGAGACTATTCCATAGTTTAGGAGACGTTATTGAAACTCATTATTGTTGTCTTTTTGGATGAAAATAATGCTCAGACTGAAGGAAGACTCTAGATCTGCTTTGTTCTTTGCTTAAACACTATAAAGTCTCTTGGTGGATTTCGGTCATGAACGATTCACTGATCACACATCATACGCTCATTTGTCACCACCTAGTGACATTTCCAGAAGGGGTCACTGACCTAATCGGTTCATAAAATTGAACACATTTGTGAAACAGAAGCAAGACTCACCAAAATATTCTTTATTTTGCTGCCAATTCTGCACAATTGTGAACTTGAATCACTAAAATAGCTGGAATTGGTGCTTTTAGTGTATTCTTTAAATAAAAAATCCCCTAACCAGTGATTGTCTTACCTTTTTGCACCTCGTGAGTTTGCATCCCTGTAATTTCTTTTGTGGCATTGCAAGAACAAATCTACAAATTAGAAAATTAGTTCTTTCATTACCCACTTAGCGCTCTTGCCACCTGTGACCTCACAAAGTGTAGTCTACCGATGTGACTTATTTTATTTATGCATAGCTGAATTTCAAACATTACAAGTAAACAAGCCACGCAGATGGACAAGTTCTTGAAAAGGAAAAATATTGACGATAGTTAGACTATGTGGGATATGCCGCAGAATTTTTTTTAGTCGTAAAAAGTGTGCCGTGGCAGAAAAACACTGATCTAGAGATTGGTTGGAAACCAATAGCTTTGTTTTTTATTTTATCGACAGCTGTAGTTTTTAAAATGAAGAAACTAAAAATCAAATCGGCGTAAAATTGTGGAAAAAACTAAACAAAAAAAACTATTCTTATATTGTAATACGAGCAATGTAAATTATATTGGTCAGAAATAAATCATGGAAACATGTTTTTCTCGTGCAAAATTGCAGTTTGCTTCAGAGCAATTAAATCTAAAATTCCCTGTCAGTTAAAAGAAAAAAATACTGCTAATAGACCAATATATATCAGCACATTAATAATAATCCAATTAGCAGAAGTGGTCATTCTGTGTGGTGTCAGTTCCAAAATAGACCGGTTTTTAGCCATTATTTTTTAGTAAATATCATGTACATGCTTATGCAATCATGGCTCAGGTGGTAGAGGGAGTCGGCCCGGCCCACATGCCGAAGTGTCTTTTGGCAAGACACTGAACCCCAAGTTGGTCCCAATGGCAGGCTAGCACCTTGCATGGCAGCCCTGCCGCCATTAGTGTATGAATGTGTGTGTGAATGGGTGAATGAGTCACAGTGTAAAGCACTTTGAATACAGCTAAGGTTAAAAAAGCGCTAAATAAGTGCAGACCATTTTTCTATTATTGCCATTGAACAAAAGTGTTCATATTCCCTTGTGTTTGTTCCAAAATCTACAAATATATTTATCAAGGGTTTTTAAAAATTTGTGTAAGTATTGTATAAAATTAAGTGTTTGTTTCACATTAGAAATTGTGTACACCGCCATTTATATCAGCCATCCTGCTCTCTAGATATTTACATTTATGCATTTGGCAGACGCTTTTATCCAAAGTGACTTAGTGCACTTATTACAGGGACAATTCCCCCCGGAGCAACCTGGAGTTAAGTGTCTTACTCAAGGACACAATGGTGGTGGCTGTGAGGATCAAACCAGCAACCTTCTGATTAACAGTTATGTGCTTTAGTCCACTATGCCACCACCACTCCCACAGATATCGATATCGGGCATTGAAAAACCATTATCAGTTGACCTCTAATAGTAATATGTAAATATATGATGTTTATAAAACTTGAACTGCTCAGAGGGTTAACAGGAAACGCATTCTTGTTTATGAATGTTTCTTAGCCTAAAGTGGTGACGGACACGGATGAAACAGAACTGCAGCGGCAGCTGGAGCGTTTGGAGCGAGAGAACGCAGAGGTGGACGGAGACGATGATGCTGAAGAGATGGAGGCCAAAGCAGAAGACTAAAGGATGGGAAAACTGGACAACTCCTTCAGCAGAAAGTTGTACTTTGGAAAATGGATTCATATGGACTGATGTACGGAAGCAATCACACAGCCTTAAAACAATGAATTTGCAGCATGTCAACAGTGACAGCGTGTTATAGCTTCATGTTATGCAAATGATTTCCTGAACCAGTGGTGTTTCTAAAACCCGTCGTCACATAAGCAGCTAAGATCTTTAATTCTTTGAATTGTTGAATCTGCTAAATAAAAACTGTTTGATATATTGCATATTAAACTCTGTAAATTACAATGAGGTTTTTCTCTACTTAAAGCCATCAGTAAAATTCTGGAAGGTTAAAAAAAATATTTTTTTTTTTTCTCAAGAACTTGTTCAAAGGTTGATTTCAAGTAATCAAATACTTGACTAGGAAATTCCCATCCCCATTCAAAACTATATTATTTATTCTAAATGAGCCCATGCAAAGTTTTTTTTTATACTAATGGCTTTCAATAGATTTCTATATTCAACAAAAACATCAAGCCTGATTGGTGCGTTGTTGGTGACATGCAGCTTTGAGACTTCCGTCGTAAACAACCTAAAACTCCGGAAGTGTCCCGCGTGGTTAATTTGAAACCAGGAATGTACAAATCTAAACATACACAGAAACATCAATTTTACTACAAAAATGAATCACTTTTATTCAAAACACATCCACTGATAAGTACAAAAACAAAGACAATCAGTTTATCCAGAACCTTCTAAACAGTGTTGGGGTCCAATCAACTTCCATTATCTTTTTAGGGAAACTCTTTGGTACAGTTGGAGGGCTACCAAAACAACCTAAAATGGTAAAAATCACAACCCAGATTGATTGGCAATTGATAAATGTACATGGGCAACTGTACTCACAGAAAGAGCTCCTACTCTAATCAGCACAGATGGATTCAACAGGAAGGCCCTGAGAAGTCAAACCTGTTCCTCTCAGTGGTGAAACGAGAGCAGCTGAAACAGACGGTGGTGCTTGAGAGATTAAACTGTTGAATTTTAACTCCAAAGTTTGGAAATGGATGAGTTTCCTGTTGTTTTTGAGCCTAGATGAGCTGTGGAGCCCAAACAGGAAGTAAAAAGCAAAAGTTCATTGATGCTCATCGCTCATTTCCCAAGTCCAATCTTCTTGGCTTCGGTTTCATAAATCAATAACCTCCACATTTTAACTATGAAGACTTCGGCTTCTTCATCCAGCACCTGTGGAAACATTTTAATATTTAGGGAATGTAGCTAATACAAACCGATTAGAGTCTTCAAAATGATGTTTAAGTCTGAATTTACCATTGCAACATCATCTAAAATGCCTTGCGGTGTACTGTGAGCCATCACCTGTGAAGAAACAGCAACAGTCATTGTTAAACATTTGATCTGGTTCAGAGAAGTCACTGAGACTGTAAACATGTGAACCATTGAGGGATGTTAGACATTGTTGGACCCCTAGAACCACTAAGAAATGTTCATAATGGTTTTGCTGGGGATATAAAATTATGGAAAGTTTTATTTTTGTGCTCATTTAGAGAAAAACGTTCCTTTTAAGTAGACATTTACTGTAATGAAATTAGGGGAAGTGATCCAATTAAGCCCACCAACATTGTTTTAAAGAAATATTAACATGAGTGTTGAGATGAGATTCATCTTTGATTTAATACTCACTGTGTTGGAAGACAAAATTAAGTGCAATGTGTATTTCCTCTGCAACAACTCATTTCTCGTTTTGTCTTTTTTATATTTCAAAATAAAACCGTAAGTGGGCTTACATGGTACATGAGCTTAATAAGGTCACTTCCCCTTTTAAATATTTTTTAATTACACTTAAAACTAGATTTTTACTGTTTGTTGAATATTTTAAAAGTACTCAATTCGATTTTTACGGTATTTCAATAAATATTTCGAATCTACTGAAAACCATTTTTACTGTATTTTAGTTATTAAATATTTTGAATCTTCTCGTAAATCTGTATTTTTACCACATTTCAACTAAATAGAATCCAATCTTAAATTTAAAAAAATAAAAATAAATTTTTCATATTAAGAATCTAGTAAAACTAAAAAGGCAGTAAAAAAAAAAAAAGTTAATTATTTTTAATCTGCTAGAAACAAAGGTATACTGTATTTCAATTAAATTTATTAAATGAACCATTAAAATAATTTTTTCCCATATTTCAGTTAAACAGTTTAATATATTAAATATATATATATTTTATTTTAGGGCAGTCAATCAAATACTTGTTTTAATCAAATTAATTACATGGTGCCCCGATTAATTGCATATACAAATATTTGCTGAGAAAACCCCTTATATAACAATCAATTTATAATGATTATACATTTTATATATATATATATATATATATATATATATATAATAAAAATGCATTACATTCTTGTGCAGAAGAGTTCATCATTGATAAGACGATACAAAAAGTGGCTTTAGAATACAATGTATTGTTTATTACCATATTATTGATCATAAGTCAATCATTGGCACACAGTTCACAGCAATCCATTACACAAGTGAATTTGTCAATCAGTTGGAGATTTATTATGAGGGCTTGTTTAAGGACCCGTCAATGAACACCTGCATCAGACATGCTTGTGAAGCGTCTCAGGTGCGTTGTGTCATAAACATATATTTTTAGGTCACTGTGTCATTAAATATAGTTTGATACTTAGTTCGGATTTGCGCTCCAAGTGTTTTGAACGCAAGAATGTAACGTATGTTTGTGTTGCCTGCTTCACTGTATGGTATGTACAGCTGAAGTTTCACTTACTGCCCTCTGGAGTAAACAGGTGGTACTACAAGCTTGCATTTCTCAGGAATCTTCCTTATTATGGTCCGGGGGCATTGCGTGAATTTTTTTAATGCGTTATTTTTAATAAAATGAATCGCACTGAATTAACACGTTAAATCGGCATCCCTAATGTGTGTGTGTGTGTGTGTGTGTGTGTGTGTGTGTATGTATGTATGTGTGTGTATATATATATATACACACAGGTGAAACTCGAAAAATTAGAATATCGTGCAAAAGTTCATTAATTTCAGTAATTCAACTTAAAGGGTGAAACTAATATATTATATAGACTCATTAGAAGCAAAGTAAGATATTTCAAGCCTTTATTTGATATAATTTTGATGATTATGGCTTACAGCTTATGAAAACCCCAAATTCAGAATCTCAGAAAATTTGAATATTACATGAAATCAATAAAAAAAGGATTTTAAATACAGAAATGTCGGCCCTCTGAAAAGTATAATCATGCATATGTACTCAGTACTTGGTTTGGGCCCCTTTTGCATTAATTACTGCCTCAATGCGCGTGGCATGGATGCTATCAGCCTGTGGCACTGCTGAGGTGTTATGGAAGACCAAGATGCTTCAATAGCGGCCTTCAGCTCTTCTGCATTGTTTGGTCTCATGTCTCTCATCTTTCTCTTGGCAATGCCCCATAGATTCTCTATGGGGTTCAGGTCAGGCGAGTTTGCTGGCCAATCAAGCGCAGTAATACCATGGTCACTGAACCAGGTTTTGGTACTTTTGGCAGTGTGGGCATGTGCCAAGTCCTGCTGGAAAATGAAGTCAGCATCTCCATAAAGCTTGTCTGCTGAAGGAAGCATGAAGTGCTCTAAAATGTCCCAGTAGACGGCTACGTTGACTCTGGACTTAATAAAGCACAGTGGACCAACACCAGCCGATGACATGGCTCCCCAAACCAACACAGACTGTGGAAGCTTCACACTGGACTTCAAGCATCTTGTATTGTGTGCCTCTCCATTCTTCCTCCAGACTCTGGGACCTTGGTTTCCAAATGAGATGCAAAATTTGCTCTCATCAGAAAAGAGGACTTTGGACCACTGAGCAACAGACCAGTTCTTTTTTTCTTTAGCCCAGGTAAGACGTTTGACATTTGAAGCCCATGTCCAGGACCCGTCTGTGTGTGGTGGCTCTTGATGCAGTAACTCCAGCCTCAGTCCACTCCTTGTGAAGCTCCCCACACATTTGAATGGCCTTTTCCTGACAATCCTCTCCAGGCTACGGTCATCCCTGCTGCTTGTGCACCTTTTTCTTCCACACTTTTCCCTTCCACTTAACTTTGTATTAATGTGCTTTGATACAGCACTTTGAGAACATCCAACTTCTTTTGCAATTACCTTTTGAGGCTTTCCCTCCTTGTGGAGGGTGTCAATGATGGTTTTCTGCACAACTGTCAGGTCAGCAGTCTTCCCCATGATTGTGAATTCAACTGAACCAGACTGAGAGACCATTTAAAGGCTCAGGAACCCTTTGCAGGTGTTTAGCTGATTAGAGTGTGACACTTTGAGCCTACAATACTGAACCTTTTCACAATATTCTAATTTTCTGAGATTCTGAATTTGGGGTTTTCATAAGCTGTAAGCCATAATCATCAAAATTATATCAAATAAAGGCTTGAAATATCTTACTTTGCTTGTAATGAGTCTATATAATATATTAGTTTCACCTTTTAAGTTGAATTACTGAAATTAATGCACTTTTGCACGATATTCTAATTTTTCGAGTTTCACCTGTATATATACATACACACACACACACACACTTGGCTATACTTCAAGTTTTTTTAAGTTAATCACCCAGCTCTATGTGACAAATAATACAAATGAAATTTGACAGCGGTTTACCTTCGTGCAAACAAAATCGACTAATGTAGCTTCTTCTTCACCAATGTACTCAACAATCTTCTTATTGATCCACGGTCGAATGCGCTTCTCCATGAGAGTCTGGATGGTGATACATAAAAAAAACACATGTATACAATTTACAACAACGCTCGAGACGAGCAGCAATTCCTCCAAAAATGACTCAAAAGTCAAAAGTCATACCGTATCAACGACAGACCAGTCCAGAGGGTAGTTGAAGAGCTCTGGTTTGGCAGTAGGAATTTTCTCGATCAGACTCTTGATGTGTTCGCGTTTCTCCTCCGTGTTCGCGCCTTTACCACCAGCTGCATCCCCGTCCCCTCCCTTCTCCTCGTCCTCATAGTCTAAAGGCACCAGCTTCCTCTTGCGTGGCACCTCATCCACCTCATCATCATCAAAACGGTTGAAGACGCTTTCCACCGCCAGCTTCTTCCGCTTTGCTACGCTTGGCTGACTCGGGCTATCAGTGGCAACTTACGATAGGATAAAAGAACCCATTAATAAAACCTGAACCAAATATGGCCAAAAAATAAAGTCGCAAACACAGAATTGGTTTATGAAGTAGTACCAGCATTAACGTAAACTGGATTGAAAAAACAAATCAGATGTAAATCCTGCATGTGTCACTGCTCATCCAATATATTAAAAGGACATCCAAAACTAGGGACCAAAATGAATAGTTTACACCAATATTGCTGAAATTTCATATTTCTCCATCCTCATTTTCTCCATACATTTCTATACCACAAAGAAAAAAACTAATATGGTATATTATAAAACACGCCATTTAAAAAAATTAAAGGGGGTTTCAGTGGAAAGAGAAAACAGGCTAAAATATATTAAATTGTAATTAAGTTATATAAACTGGTTTCAGTCGGGAAAAAAGGGGCCCTTATATTCGAACAGAAACCAGAACACATTTACACCCTCACTGTTGACACATCAACCTAAATTAGTCCGTTGTCTATTAAACAATATTGCACTCCAAATTCAAATGCAAGTGAACCACGAACTGTTTGTCAATTCAAAAGTATTTCAAATTGGAATATTGTGGTCAAAATTAACCGAGAAGGCATTTGATAGGGTGGAGTGGGACTATCATATTAAGATTTTGGAAATTTACAGGCTTGGGAAAACATTTATTGGATGGATTAAGTTACTTTATATACAACCGATAGCAGCAGTGCAAACTAATCGATTAATTTCAGATTATTTTGGTCTTGGTAGGGAAACCCGGTCCTTCTCTCTCCTTCATTGTTCTGACTTTCCCTGGAACCATTAGCAGCCACAATAAGAAAAGAGGATGATTTTCCTGGTGTTGTAGCAGGAGGTGTGGTGCATAAACATCTACTCTACGCAGATCATATATTATTATTTGTCTCCAACCCTAGAAGATCTATGCCTAGCTTTCATAGAATTATTAATTCTGGCTCCAAATTTTCAGGACACAGGTCCTGGTCTAAATCAGAAGCTCTTGCTCTACATTTACATGTATGTATTTGGCAGACGCTTTTATCCAAAGTGACTTACAGTGCACTTATTACAGGGACAATCCCCCCAGAGCAACCTGGAGTTAAGTGTCTTGCTCAAGGACACAATGGTGGTGACTGTGGGGTTAGAACCAGCGACCTTCTGATTAACAGCCTTGTGCTTTAGCCACTACGTCACCACCACTCTGACAGCATATTGCCCTACCACAGCTTTCCAACCAGAAAAGATGTCTTAAAAACAGCTTGGCAGACTTGGTGTATGAAAAGAAATGGGACAAATCCTAAACCCTTCTGCAGGGCTCTCAGTGAGGAGTAACATGTTTGTGGTTGAATTTGAAAATTGTATCTTTTGTGGAATTTTTCTTTTCTGCATTTCTCTCTTTATTTGTTGCTATCATTTAAATTATTATTTATTATGTGTGTATATACCTGTGTTACTCAGGCTTGACCACAGGATGTTGTTGAGGGTTGGGGTGGGGTTTGGGAGGGGGGATATTGGGGTTTAAAATAGATAATTCCATGTTTGATTCCATTCATGTATATTGTAATTTATTGTATGTAATATATTAATAAAAAAATAAATAAATAAATAAATAAAAAACTGTTAATCAGAAAAAGAATATTGCGATCAAAATTCAAACCTGTCGTCTATTGAGGAATATTGCGGTCAAAATTAAAATGCAAGTGAAAGTTGAACCCAAATGCCTTCTGAAGAATATTGTGGTCAAAATTCTAAATTAAGCAAATGTTGTGATAACCCGTTGTCAATTGAACAATACTGTGGTCAAAATTAAAACGCAATGGCATAGTTTTTTAGTTTTCGGCACAACATCTTGCTAGACACAACATGAACACACCTAGTTTGAGGCTCAGGCCGATCTTGGGGCGGTTCTCCTCCTGAGGCTGGACCTCCGGCGGGGAGTTCTCATGAGGGATGATGATGCCGCAGGGTGAATCCTCTCGGGGTGTGTTGGGCGTGGTATTACCGCTAGCTGATGACACAGAGGGGGCAGCCATGATGGGCCTCATGGTGGGTTTGAGGCAGGGTTTGGTTTCCTCCTCATCCTCTAGCTCCTCCCCTTCCTCTACATCATCATCATCATCAGATGGGGTGTGGACATGAACGTGGTCTCTGCTTTCCTTACGCCGGTCTCTCTCTCGGTCCCTCCCTCTTTCTCGCTCATCTCGTGAGGGTTTGTGTTCTCTCTCCTCCTCCGGCTCGGGTTTCACTGGCGGCTGCCGCAAACGCTCTTCCTCTTCCTCCATCTGATGGACAGAAAGACAACAGTGGAAAATTTATTTTTCATTCAATCAGAAACACTATTTAAAACACCTGCCTTAACCTGTCTCTCAAACTTGCAAGCTGCGTGAGAAAGAGGGATTGCAAAACTAGTCTACCAATGCACTACTGAGGAAACGTAATGGTCTAATAAAAAGTACAATAAAACCATTGTGAAACTCAAGATCTTGCTTTATTTTTTATTACCAGCATTATAGTCATCCTGAATATATCATCGAAATATATCGGCCAGCCCGATCTACATTAGCACAAGTACAGCCGTGGCCAAAAGTATTGGCAGTGACATACATTTTGTGTTTTGCTTCAGTTGTTGTGGTGTTGATTCACATTGTTTCTAGATTATTGTGCAGAGTGATCAGATGCATTTTAGATAATTGCAAAAACCTTAAAAAAATCACAGACTGATTGCTATAAAAAGGAAGTAGTGCTTCCAATCATTGTGTTCTTGTTAGCAATGGTTACCTCTATAGAAAGACATGCAGCCATCATCGCTTTGCATCAAAATGGCCTCACATGCAAGGAAATTGCTGCAAAGAATATTGCACCTGAAAGAACCATTTATCGGATCATAAAGAACTTCAAGGAGAGAGGTTCAACTGCAGTGAAGAAGGCTTCAGGACGTCCCAGATTGTCCAGCAAGCACCAGGACTGTCTCCTCCTGAGGATTCAGCTACGGAATCGTGTCACCACCAGTGTAGAGCTCAATATTGGCAGCAGGTTGGTGTGAGAGCATCTACACACACAGTAGGGCGAAGACTTTTGGACAATGGTCTGGTGTCAAGAAGGGCAGCAAAGAAGCCACTTCTCTCCAAGAAAAACATCAAGGACAGGCTGAACTTCTGCAGGAAGTACAAGCATTGGACAGCAGAAGAATGATGCGAATTTATTTTCTCTGACGAAGCCCCTTCCGACTGTTTGGGACATCTGAAAAATCGATAGTCCAGAGAAGAAAAGGTGAACGGTACCAATAGTCCTGTGTCGTGCCAACAGTGAAGCATCCTGAGATCATCCATGTGTGGGGTTGCTTTTCATCACGGTGAGTGGGCTCACTCACAATTCTGCCCAAAAACACGGCCATGAATAAAGATTGGTATCAAAACGTCCTGCAAGAGCAACTTCTCCCAACGATCCAGGAGCATCTAATGATCCGTGCATTTTCCAGCATGATGGAGCACCATGTCACAAGGCAAGAGTTATAATGATGTGGCTCGGAGATCATTACATTGACATTTTGGATCCTTGGCCAGGCAACTCCCCAGATCTTAATCCCATAGAGAACCTGTGGTCAATCCTCAAAAAGGCGAGTGGACAAAATGAAGCCCACAAATTGTGATCAACTACGAGCACTAATAAGGCAAGGATGGATCACCATCAGTCAGGATTTGGCCAAGAAGCTGATATCCAGCATACCAGACAGAATTGCAGAGGTTATGAAGAACAAGGGTCAACACTGTAAATATCGACTCTTTGCATTATTGTTTTCCAGTATACCATAGAAACATGTGAAAAAATAATCTACAAATACTGAAGCAGCAAACTTTGCAAAACACAAAATGTCACTGACAATACTTTTGGCCACGGCTGTAGGCCTATTTATGTAAAAAACAAATATTGTACAGCAATGAAGCAAGTAGGAGCTGTAGACTCACCCTGCGTAACTCCGCATCTGGGTCCGGGTGTCCCTCTGCCAGCAGTCTCTGTCTGATCTCCTCCAGCTCTTCCTTCTCTCGTTTTCTGTCACGCTCATCCAGTTCCATCTCTTTCTCTCTGTCCCGCAGTCGCTTCTGAAGAGCGCTGCCCCTATAGGCAAAACAGAGGAACAGCACAGACTTGTAAATGCACAAATGAGTCTCCCAGAACGTCTGTTGCGGAGTAATTTAAACTGTTCACTAGAACTCACCTGTAGTATTTTGGGTCATCCCTTTCGTCATCATAATCTTCCAGAAATTCCTTCAGTCGCTTTCCTTCTTTAGCCTAAAAGGATGAGATGCAAACAGAATAAAACCTAAAGCTAAACTGTATTGTGTCACCAAAGTGGTTTAAAAAGGCACCTATTATGCCCCTTTTCACAAGATGTAATTTAAAACATTGGTGTCCCCAGAATGTCTGTGAAGTTTCAGCTCAAAATACCCTACAGATCATTTATTATACCATGTTGAAAATGCTAATTTTTGTGTGTGTGTGTCTTTAAATGCAAATGAGCTGGTGCATATCCAGAATAGGGCGGAGTTTTGACATCTCCGCTTCGGATAACTAGACATCATAAGGAAGTTTCCGAATGGTTATTTGATCAATTTATTTATTGTAGAGTTTCAGCAGTTTTGCAACGATGGATGAGCAACACACACACACAATACTGTTACAACGCAATCTGGTGTAAAATGATTCGTGCAAACCAGGGCTGGACTGGGAAGAGAAATTGGCCATTTTACATGGCAACTGGCCCAAAACTCGTCTTCCTTTTCTGCACATTGCAGCGCCGTTTTGTGGTCCATTCTCGGACCACAAAACCAAATCGCGGCTGCTTATTTTAGCTTATTTCTGCCCATTTCGCGGCCCATCCACTGACCCACTCGGTTCGCCCGATGGCCAGTTCGCCCCTGATCAGCGCCAAAGAGCGTCGGCCCACCGTGAAAATGGCCGGTATGCCAGATGTCCAGCCCTGGTGCAAACATAAACACATTTAGGAAGATTGGAGGGCACATTCCCTTCAAAAACAAAACTAATCCACCGTCTTCAGTGGCTCAGATGTCGGGAGTAAATGAAGGCTGCCATGTTCATTCTTACATCCAACAAGAAAACACCTCAATCGCTTAGGAGACATTCTTGTCTACAGCTGCTCCGGCATCAAAACAATGGCGACTGTGTAGAACTCCTTCAGGGCGGGTCTATGCCAAAACGGCAGTGTCGGTCAACATTAGTGGTGTGGCCTAGAGAATGTGATGTCACATTGTACAGAATCTGCAAACAGCATTTTCTGAAACAGTGTTTGTGATTAATGGGGATTAAAATAAAAGGACAGGGTGGATTTTTATCATTATAGGGTGGTTGTGTACACACACTGCCAACACACATTTACGTTCAAACACCATGTAAAAGAGAATTTTGCATAATAGGTCCCCTTTAAATGAAATTCACAAAACAGACAGTTCTTGCTACAAAATCTGACCTAACATTTATTAAATTCTACATTAAGGTGCAAAGATGCTATTCTGTTAAACGGCTAATGAACTATGTTGCTTAGAAAAATTAATAATTTGATGATTAAATGTAATTTTGTATTGAGCATTGCTGTATTTTTTCAGCTGCAACTAAGGCATGCATTACAAAAGGAACATATAAAGGTCTATGGACTAATAACTTAATGAACATCGTAAACTACTCTATTTAAATACACCTTATAGAAAGCCATTCGATTACCATTTCACGGCGGCGTTCCTCCTCTCTCTCCATCTCTTTGGCGTAATCTCTGGCCTTCTTCCTCTCTCTGAGCTCCCAGTTCTTCAGACGCTGTTAGGTGATGGAAAAAAAATAACATAAATGTTTAATGCTGAAGGCCAGTGTTGAACAAAAAGGTCCGCTCAAAAGTGTGACAGTAAGAGAAAGAAAAGATAAGACGAATCATTCACCTCCTGATATGCCGCTTCTTTCTCTCGCAGTTTGCGTTCCAGCTTGCGCCGCTCATACGCCTCCTCCTCATCCTCCTCACGATCTCGCTTCTTCTCCTTATCTCGCTCTCGATCACGACTCTGTTCTCTGAAAACAGACAGGGCCCCATCAAGTGTGAAATTAAGGTTTTCAATTTGTGTCTTATTGTTGAGAACATTGAATTCATGCTGCATGAATATTTTCAGGTTGTCACAGATTTTTGAAAGCTAGAATAGAAAAAATATACACTGCTTAAACTGGAAAAGGCCCTGCTTTTATCTGCTTCCAATATCAGCTAAACAAAAAAATACATAAAATGCTAATTATGGCTGATACATGTATAGTTTTAGTCTGCAGACTGAACTGAGAAAAACTGGCTCATGTGATGTTGCGTGTACCTGGATCGGCTGCGGTCTCCACTGCGGTCGCGGCTTCTGTCTTTTTCCCACTCCCTCTCTCTCTCGCGCTCTTTTGTGCGCTCGCGGTCTCTTTCCCTCTCCTCACGTTCTCTCTCTCTCTCCCGCTCCCTCTCTCTGTCCTTCTCGCGTTCGCGGTCTCGTCTTTCGCGCTCTCTCTCACGTTCCTTGTCTCTCTCCTTACGATCTCGCTCAAGGTCTTGCCTCTCTTTCTCCCTCTTCCCCTTTTCCTCTTCCAGTTTCTGTTGGAAAATGGCGAAGGAATATTTAGGATTATTCAATGATTACATACGAGACGAGTGCACATCACAATATCAGTCTAAGGAAGTGGTTTACAGTCCCTGACACTTTTTCACTATATGCAGTGGGGTCCAAATGTCTGACGTCAATGAATATGCTACTATTTTGCGTTCTATGATTTTAATAATTTTCATTACAATTTATGCGATCAAATTAATCTACTAATGCATTATACATGAAAGCAAGGAAATCTGACCTCATTTAACACGGTCAATGTCACAAATCTGCTTGCATTCGATTCGTCGCATACATTTCGGGGAAAAATATATTTTTGCGATTTAATTTAGTGGTGCAGAAATGACACGTTTCACCTTCATTTTAAGATAACTATTCTTCGATTTACTTTTTAAAATACTAAAACAACTTCCAAACTTAAATGAATAAAATCCCAGATTTTTTTGGACCACAATGAATATTGTGACAGAGCAGCATATTATTCAAGTCATTTTTCAATTCTCCCATCTGAGACAACCCATGTTGTTTCCAGACAAGGTCTCCAAACAGGGTCATACGTTAATTGGTCTGACAGGAGATGCAACTCGACCCCTTTTTTTCTAACTGAAATTTACTGGGAAACCTGGAAACCACTTTTTGACATACAAATTCAACATTTGAAAAAGCCCAGAATGAGTTGAGGGCGCTGAAATCTCCATCTCATCACATGAGCAATAGAAAGAGGCTTCAATCCTTGTGAAACTAGTTTGTTTTGTGCACTTACAGGTGTTGACTAGCGACTCAGAGTGCTTCCGTTGCCCTACAAGCCTTTATTGTTAGGCCTGGGAGGAAAAGCATGTCACAGGATTCACAAGGAGTTTAAATCAAACGATTTTTGTGCTTACAACATATTACAAACGGAAGCTCACAATCTCACAAACAACTTCCAAACATTTAGCAAACGTTGCTATAATACATTCTTTAGATTTGCTTCTTTGTAGCTCTTCAGGTTTGGATAGAAAAAGCAACAAATGAATGTGTAGAAATTGCTTACCCCACTGCAGACGACACAGGCTCTCAGAGGGTTTGACTTTAGTGATTATGAAAACGCACGCAGGAACAGCATCACACCCACGACTTTTATATTCTCGATTAAATACAGCTCTCATATCACGGTTTGCCAAAATATCCAAATGGTCTATCAGCGCCGTCTACTTCCTAAAAACTGTAGGCCTGAACTCTCCTGGATTTTGACTCAAATCTAAAAACAATTAACAGAATTTGCATGAAGCTACATGTTATTTCGGTGCCGTGGGTGTCATGTAACTTGGTAGTAGCAAATAAAAATAAAACAGGTGAAGAGACAGATAGACAGAAAAATACAACAGCTCTTAGAAGAGGGAAAACAGGACCAGGGTTTTAGGCATTAGGGCGATTCTTAAGCAATCCGTCAAGAAAATGTCCTTGTCATATTTAACCCAAAAAAACAATACAAAGATATCTATTAAAGGGATACTTCACCCAAAATTGAAAAACCTCTCATCATTTACTCGCCCTCATGCCATCCCAGATGTGTATGACTCTCTTCTGCAGAACACAAATGAAGATTTCTAGATGAATATTTCAGCTCTGTAGGTCCATACAACGCAAGTGAATGTGAACAAATCGTTGAAGCTCCAAAAACAACATAAAAGCGGCATAAAAGCAATCCATGTGACTCTAGTGGTTTATCCATGTCTACTTCGGTTTTGTTTGAGAACAGGCGAAAAGGTAACTCCTTTTACGCTATAAATCGTGACATCAGCAGTCTCCTTGGCGATCGAGATTTCAAGCTTGAAATCATGATCGTGCCTAGAGATCACCATAGCAAGATGTACAGTGAAAGAGTTACATTTTGTGCTGTTCTTTTTTTTTTAGATCACTTTAAAAGACGTGGATTTAACCACTGGATAACTTTTATGCTGCCTTTATGTGCTTTTTGGTGCTTCAATGTTCTGGTCATCATTCACCTGCATTGTATGGACCAACAGAGCTGAGATATAATCTACATTTGTATTCTGCAGAAGGAAGAAAGTCATACAAATCTGGGATGCATGAGGGTGAATAAATGATGAAATATTTAAAAATTATTTTGAGGACACTTAAGCACATTTTACCCCCCCAACTCATATGATCGTAATGCATCCGGAAGTTTTACTTTTACTATTCCCATTGTTTTCAATGATGACTTAAGTGGCTCATTATCATAATTTATTTTTACAGTAATAAAATATGCTGTTGTACAATTATTTCATTAATGTATCATTGCTAATATCTGGTGCAAAGTAACCTTAAAAGTAGCCTTCAATATACTGATTGTATGCAACAACTACATTGACTTAAAAAATGTGGGTTATATTCAATCAAGCAGAGAAACTTCACAAGCCAGCTTAGAGGGACACAAAGATTTTAGATCAGTAAAACTAACATATAGAGTAAATTACAGCACCCATTTTTAACTAGATTACAACATTTCTTGCCTATATATAAAATAGCTTTTTTTTTTTAAGTATATTCTATATTAACGAAGCAAAAACAAAATGTTAAGCCAAATAAGACAACCAGGGACGACACACAAAGAAAGAGTGCAAGCAAACAGGGAAATAAATGGGAGGTGGTAACAGACTCAATCAAAGTTGGTTCATACCTGCAAAATCTTCAGTATATCCGTGTGCTGTGGAAGGGCGCCCCCCACTCTTACAAGAGCCGAATGGGCCAATTCACTGTTATTCATGTCAGCAGTATTTACTATATCACCAACATCACTTTTACTTTTAACGAGCAGACCCACACAGGTTCACTGGCCCTCATGCTTTGGGAACCAGGTTGTAATATAGCTCAGCCCTTAAATATAAAGCTATAAAATATCACAAAAGAATTCGACATGACGTCAAACACACTTTTACACCCCTATAAATGTATTTTGACATAACTCCACCCCAATGAGCCAATGGCTGGTGCAAACATATTTTCGGTCAGTTGCCTCTGTGCGAGTCCTCCAGAAGGGGGCGCCCAATACAAGTAGAGAAAAATGGAAAGGTCATACTTACATCCTATCCTTGCAACTTTTTCCAAGCTGTGAGATTCATCTTGGTTTAGTCACCATATGATTTCTATCATAATGGTGGGGTTTAATGAATAGATTAGCTTTAAGGGAAGTTCACAGAACGTCCTTGCATTGTAAGTGTGAATACAAATCCCACTCTTAACATGGAGGCCATACTTCTGTTTACACAAGCCAGTTAAAGGGATAGTTCACCCAAAAATGAAAATTCTCTCATCGTTTACTCACCCTGCTGATATCACAGGTGTGTCTGACTTTCTTTCTTCACCAGAACACATTTGAATAAAAATAGAAAAATATCTTAGCTCAGTAGGTCCTTAAAATGAAAGTGTATGGAGATTTCTCTTTTGAAGCTCCAAATATCAGACAGTCAGTATGAAATGTCATCCTACGACTCCAGTGGTTAAAGTAATGTCTTCTAAAGTGACACGATCGCTTTTGGTGTGAAAAAGACCAATATTTAAGTACTTTTTTACTTCCGGTGAGCAGCAGCATGCGTCACAGCGCTGTTTACAAGCGAGTAAAGGTACGCTCTACAGAAGCTTGGTTGGTTTTGGTTACTAACAATGGTGCGTGTGACAGGACGGAGGGCGGTGCCGGGTCGTGATTACACCCGGTCCCTTATCAGGCTAATTAAGCATCTGAGAGGGATAAAGGCCTACTGCGGAAGGTGCTGCGAGGAGAGAGAGAGAGAGATCGTTTACAGTCAGCTGACCGTCATGTGTGCGTTTGTGTCGTTTTGTACAGTTTTATATTAAAACTATTATTTATATTGTCAAGCCGGTTCTTGCCTCCTTCCTTCCCATATATCGCTTTACACTGGTGCCGAAAACCCGGGAAGGAGGGATACGCCGTAGTAGAGTTCTCGCCACTACCATCCACCCCAACGCAGCAGCTGCGGAGGAATGGCCGCCGACCCCGAGGGGAGAAGGGGCTCCTAACCGACTGCCTGGAGCGCTGCCAGGGGCGGAGGAGTCCCTTACCAGCCGCTGAAACGCGGTAGGGTCTGAGACCTCCGACTGCGAGCAGGGAGGGGCTCGCTGCCGACCGCCTGGAGCGGGAGAACCACTGCCAGGGGAGGGGGAGACACCTTCTGTTCCCCGAGAATGGAGCGCGGCGTTCTGTCCGCCAGGGGCTGGAGGACTACCTCCGACCCGCCCGGGGAGGCGTGGCTGTCGTCCGTTAGAGGGTGGAGGAGTGGCTGAGGACCAATCTACGGCATATCGGAGAACTGGTGAGTGTTTTTTTCTTTTCTTTATCTCTCTAGATTGAAGAATCTATTTTAATTATTTCTGTTTCCCTCCCCTTGTCCCCTCCCTCATCCAGGTAGACGGGGATGACCTGCCAGCAGACGGGGCGGAAGGCAAACCCCTCACCAGGGAAAGAGGGGTGATGTACGTCATGCTGGGGGCTTCCCCAGCCTGAGAACGAGGGAGGAATGTGACAGGGCGGAGGGCGGGGCCGGGATTATACACACCCGGTCCCTTATCAGGCTAATTGAGACTCAGAGAGGGATAAAGGCCTACTGCGGAAGGTGGTGCGAGGAGAGCGAGATTGTTTACAGTCAGCTGACCGTCATGTGTGTTTGTGTCGTTTTGTTCAGTTTTATATTAAAACTATTATTTATATTGTAAAGCCGGTTCTCGCCGCCTCCTTTCCCATATATCCCTTCACAGTGCGTTTGTGTGCTCATTCTGAATGTCTCAACCGAGCGGAGAACGGGAGACTACATCTGTATCCATGGCACCGCAAATACGGTCACATGAGACCGCTTGGACTCCCACCTCTCGTGAAGCATTGGATACTAGTTAAAAACTACTTAAATACTGATCTTTTTTTGCACCAAAAGCGATTGTGTCGCTATAGAAGACAACAATTCACAGACAGTCAGCATAAACATTATCCATATGACTCCAGTGGTTAAATTTATGTGTTCCGGTGAACATATTTTTGGCTGAAATATCCCTTTAACTGTGCTGAAGTCTAAGCCTAGTCTTACATTAATAGCTGCTGTGTTATATCATCGAATAGTATTTGTAAAAGAAATTACATCTTAGATGGTGGTAAATGTTTAGTCTAATCAAGAGACTTTTAATGCTATAAATGGAAATAAATGCTTATTTTGATGCTATAAAAGGAAATTACTTAATTTTGATGCTATAAATGGCTAAATATCAACTCATGCTTTTTTGTGTGGATTTGCGTGTTAAATCTACATGTACGCTGGCAATGTAAGCTAGGTGTAAAATGCTGTTTTGCTCTACCTGTGATACAGAGTATTTTAGCATGTATGTTACCTTATGTGTATCTCGGAATTTGTTGATCTCCCGGGAAATCAAATCTCTTTTGTCATCTTCCATGTCAATGTCATTGATGTCATTCTAAACAACAAAAAAGGGAAGCGGGCATCATGGTTAACCTGCGTTAAAGTCAACATGAAATGCCTTATGCAACCCATTTTATTTCCAAAACAAAATATAAAAAATGTATCCTAAAAGATTGTATTGATCGGGAATAAATGACATGCTATTATGTTTACAATTACATGTTATCACATTTTAATAAAAAAAACTGCAAATAAAATTTGCTCCATTGAAATAATATGGAGTCAATTTTGATTTCATGTTGATTTTAAAGATAAAATTAACTAAGGCTAAAATATTTTGGGGCATTTAAAGAGTAGCACAGGTCACACCAAGATAACCTAAAGCCAACCTCGTCCTTCCGGTCTCTCCTTTTTTTGCGACGGCTCGCCTCATCGTCCTGTGACGATGCGCTGAGTTCGCTTGAATATTCTCGGATCAGGCCGTCGATGGCGCCTTTCACGATTTGGTCCCGTTTCTTAGTTTCGTCATCCAGAACCTCCTCTTCGTCTTCACCAACTTCCACTGCCTTGCCGTTCTAACAGACACGCACACAAAAGATATTTGCATATTTATTTGGTGCAGATATATTCATATAAATATGAAATAAATTTAAAACAATGGCACGAAGACTCAAAGTGTATTTATTGCTTCAAGTTTTTCCAAATTATTGAAATAAGCAGTCAGAACAAACTAAATTGAGCATGTGCTCAGTACTACCAATTCAATAAAGACTAGTATTACCCTTTTTATTTTAAACATTATCTTGTTACTGCAGAACCAGTAATATTGACATCCTAAATCAGAGAGGTAACCTTTTTACTCACTCCATTTTCACTGGCACTCTTTTTCTTTGCTTTCCACTCGTCCAGCTGTGCTTTTGTTTTGGCATCGACTTTGACCAACAGTTTCTTTTCTCCAACCTGCAGCTCATGTAGCAGCCGTAGAGCTCGGAGAGTAGATTCAGGCTCTTTATACTCACAGAAACCAAATGCTGAAAGTGAAAGAATGTCTGTGAGGAGCCAGAGTGACATTTTATCTACATTATCAGTACAACTAAATAGGCTGAAACGAAATGTGATAAGGTGTTATACGGATGCGTTTAACTGGTTTTACCTTGGAGTTTTCCTGAGGCGCCCTGAACCCGCTTCCAGCTTAAGACTAAGCCACATTTCTGAAGTAGAAGAGTTCAACATTAATATAAATCAAACTGGCAGTAACATGAAACAATTGTGGGACAATTTTGAGATTAGAACAACACATTTTGGATTAGCTAATGGATTACATTATGCTGGATATTATTGATATAATTGTAATGAGTTCTTCTGCCGATATAAAATATTAACTACCGAGCTGAAGAGCGATAAGACAGATGTTTTAAGAGTCTCCGATTTAAACTTCACTAGCAAAAAATTGAGTTGGTAAAACTGAATCAGTTTTGAATCTACTTGGCTATAATGGTGCAGCTAATAGTTGAACATAAAATATCTAAGCCATTTCAAAAACAACAACAATTGTTTGTATCGCCCAGTCCTTTTGCAGTGCAAGGCTCTACCTTGCTGAAAGGTCTCCGATGTAACTTTTACATCATGTAACACAAACAGTTACATTTTTAGGCATTTTGCATATCCAAGACTTTTGGAAAAAAAAAACACGTAAGGAAATAAAAAATAATAGCAAAGCATTATTGGCAGAGATTTATGATATTATAAGGTCACTGCATTATACTCACAGCCAGCAGCTGTCTGATGAGCATGTCAGAGGCTTTCTCAGAGATGTTCCCCACAAACACTGTGGTCGTGGGGATGTTGCCATCATCATTCTCTTTTGCCCGAGTGGCTGCGGTGTCCTTCCTGGGACCAGCAACTTTACTGACCAAAGGCATTGAGGTGGGCACAAGAACCTGATTAAGAAAGATTATTGTATCGTAAACCCACTGAATATATAACCATGTGAGCCTAAATGACCATACAAAGAGGTTGGTATCAATTTTAAGATCAAGTTAATAACTAAGACATATTACCAACATAAAATACTGTATAACATGGTTCCATGAATCACTCGATTGGGATTGGTCAAATGGCTGTAGTCAAACATTTTTGAATAATGACAAACTGTAAAATTGTCTCAGTCAACCAATTCCCTTCACAGCTGTGCTTATATTACATCTCACATAAGTCTGCACTCCCTTCATGAAATTCAGTATTTCATGTCCACTTATTTATTTAGTAAGCGGATTTGTAGGGATGGGATGATACATCGAAATTGATTTTACTTCTACACTTCTTTTGTACATTGTTAACAGGGTTCGCGGAAGGTTGAAGTGCTTAAAGTTCTTGTCAGAGTTAAACCCTGTCAGAGTTTATGACTGGATGGCTCCATATTATAATTTACTTGTTTGTTTAAGTTTTAAAGTGAGGAAGATTACCGTAGGGGCTGATGTCATGATCCCCATGTGGACTGGAATCATTGGAGTCCCTGAAAACAAATTTACAATGCCACAACTGTCTAAATGGTGTCCAAAACATTTTAACAACCATCAGCTAACCTGACAGCTTGTATTCAGATAGATTTACATCAACTGTGCAATGTTTAACCTATAAGAAAGCATATCCAACCACTACGGAGCATGTTTATTTTAAAGGCCAGGTTTATTTATGTAGGTTATCCTGATCACCTGGAGGCATTGATGGTGGAAATCCAGCAAACTGTGGAGGAGGGATTCCTGGAGGCATCGTTGGGATGCCTATCTGTGGCCGGGGCAGATGAGGAGGGAATGACATCTTGGGGCAGAACACCCACCTTAAACAGAAGAGAAACATACAACATCAACATAACGCTACATTATCACCATTAAAACATTAGATAAGAATAATATGACAGGTCTTTCAAGTGTCATGAAATCAACTAAAAGTTCTTAAATCACACTTAAATAAATGAAAGACCTCAACCAGTATCCTGAGCAGAAATCAACTTGAAAAGAGCTTATTGGACTAGGGATTAGCCCTGAAAGACCTAAAATCACACTGAAAGGCCGATTTCACATTTCTCAAATGGTCAATGTCTCAACAATGCGGCTACTATTTAAGGTTGATTATCCACATTGGTAGGTGTATGATAACTAGCCCGTTTAAACACATTAAATAAATTACATTTAATGGGTTTAAACCGCTCAATAAGGCCGGTTTGTAGGAAAATATCTGCAGGGATGAGTTCAGTCTGTCTGGACAACAGCTAGCCGCGAGCTAACGCTATAAACCCGCTTTATTTTAAGCTCACCCGCCGGGGAAAGCGCTTTAATCAAAGGCTTACATGATTAAATTAAATATAAACTCAAAACTAAAACTAATAGATTAATATATTGTACTCACACAAACCAAATCAATTACAACTCGCTTCTCACGCGCAAAGTTCACCGAGAAACCGACCCTGCAGCTTCCGGTGAAAAGGGGAAAACGGGCAAAATAAAAGACCTCAATTATTTAAAAATGAAAAAAGGCGGTATAAATGCAAATAAAATAAATAAATAAATAAACATTTGATTGCGTAAAATCGCAAGTCTTGTACGTTTTATTTTCATATTCTGTTTGAAATGTCAGTTTGTTGCTAGTTAGAAATGCTCACGAAGGCTAATAGACAATGTGCAAAAAATGTAATATAAAATAAAATACATATTTAAAACGACTCTGGATGGAAGGGTTCACAAAAAGTAAAAATTAGCTAATTATAATAATTAAACAAAGAGGAACAAGAGCCTAAAGCAATTGCTTTTAGTTTACCATTACTACTTTTATTTAGTTTCTCTTCGATTAATTGTAATAATTCGTTTTGTAGTTTATTTATTTTTTCATAATACATGTTATGTAGAAATATTATTATGGGTTTTTTTTTTGCTGTTGAACATTCCCTCCTCCAGTCCACAAATTATGTTCCTATAAATTATTATTGTACACCTATTGTCCTTTGTGTAAACTAATGAAGCATAAAAACATAGCATTAAATATCCCACTCAGTAGAATTGATACGTCCATTCAAATGCATTTATTTCATTTTTACAATGTGCATATGAATATGGACAACGCAAAGAAAATGCTCAATTTAATAAAAAATTAATTAATGTCTGGGTGAATGCAAAGTCTTCACAGTTCACTTTCGGCCATTTTTGGAACGCTCCCGGGAGGCTAATTCCAGTCGTGATAGTGCAGCTCCTATATACTTGAATAGGGGAACACCGAAATCTCAAAAAACGGTTGGTCAAGATTACAATTAAAGAAATTATTTTAAATCAGCAGTAAAGTCAAACAACACATGTATCGTAAATGATGCTGAAAAACGCAATTTTACCGGTTTGTTTTGCTAATGCGCATGCGAATTATCGAGTTAATTGACAGGTGATAAGGCGGGACTTTCTTTCTACATCCGTTGACCGTTGGGCGCTAGAGCGTCTTGTTTGAGCGTTCCAATTTCTCACAGATTAATTTCAATAAAAGTGGCCCGTCTCTGCTAAATTATCTCTGGTGACTCTCACATCAGAATCAGACACACATTACACAGAACGGAAAAAACGGTCACGGCTCAGGTAATCTCCCAAAATAAAAATAAGAATACATTATATTTTGCCAAACTAAAAGATAACGCATGATTTCAGATTTGTGTCCCTTTGATTTTAGGGTAAAATATGAGCAACGTCGCTTTATCCTTTTATGCTTCAAACTGTATGTGATTGACGGGTGACGTCATCGAAGGCGGGACTTTCATGGAAAATGCTGGAAGAAGACAAAGTACTACTAGTCCTAATTCCTCATGTTCTTCCGACATAAAACGTAGTACTATCTAAAATGCACTGTTTTATGGATTTATTTGAACATATTCCATGCTGTTACTTGCTATTTTACATCTACTTTTGTCAAACATTAATTTGAAACGGTTTAAACGAAATATTATCCCTTTATATAGTGAAGCACACAATTTGCGCCCATCTTCCCAACTGTTTTTATAACAATTTCATGGTCTTTGTCTGATGTTCTAATATTTGTTTGTGTCTATGAAAGTCTATAGTTGTAAGATTACCACAAAGACACATATAACATGTTTATTTATCATGACGGGCATTAAAAGTATTGAACTTTGTGTACAACTGCACTGCGCGGTGGGCGTATGGAGTTATATATATGCCACAATTCTGCACGTGCAAAATTATATTTTGAGCGTACAAAAATGCTTTGCGCGTGCAAGATGAAATTTTGAGCACACAAAAAGTTATATTGGACGTGCAATATGATGTTTTGAGCAGATAAAAGTTATTTTGTAAACACAATAGTATAATTTGAGTGCAAAAAATTTCTTTGCTAGCGCAAGATGATATTGAATGCACAAAAGTCATTTTGTGCACGCAAGATAATATTCTGAGTGCAAATTTGTTTTTTGCTAGCGCAAGATGATATTGAGCGCACAAAGTTATTTTGCACATGCTTTCATATATACAGCAATGTATCTTCTTGTTTAGGAAAATTCAATTTGAACAAACGAAAGTCAAATTTGCACTTTAATAAAGTTTATTTTGAATGTGACTTAGCTCCGAATTCTTACTAATTCTTAGCTTTCTCCTCCTACCCACTCTGCGTGCAAAATACCTTTTTGCATGCTCAAAAGATCACAGACATTTTTTGTAAGATCAAAATATAATTTTCTGCTCTCAGAATTGTGGCACATGTATAGCTCCATATGAGCGCGGAGTAATACAACCGCACATTCAAAGGCGGAGTATAAAGAAAAGAGCCGCGCACGCGATGTTCTCTCCTCTGCTTGCTTGAGTATTAGTGTTGGGGAGATTAGCTGTCTTCGGCGATCAAATCTTAAGAAAACCAACGAAACTAACCAAGGTGGGTAACTGGTTTTAACCTAAAATTACTCCATATGTTGTCATTAATTAAACGAAAATAATAGACGTGGGTTAAAACTAACAAATCATCATTTATTTCATCTAATGCTTTGTCGGTTTCGTAATGATGCAGACGCCGGTGTAGTCACTTAATTCAGGCCTACAGAAACACCGCTTCGTCTTTAGTGTAACGGTCAGAGGTTTTTGATTAAAGTTTAATCTGTTCGAGTGTAAACCTACTATGGAAGTGTGACTCAAACAGCTTTTAGACAATTACCTATTATCAAGGCGATTTTTAGAAATTGCGGCACTAAAACACGTGTTGAGCTCATTGTCCTTCTGCGCCAATTTCTTCCGCATCCGGGTATTTTATAGACTGAAATGCACGATAACGTAACCGATTTTAAAGGAGTAGTCCATAATATTTTCCTCTTTTAAAAAGTTCAACTCAAATACATGAATTGTAATTTTTATATATGTATGGAAGAAATCATTAGCACTCGCATTGAAATAGACTCCAGTCATACCCGTAATGTTATAAAAGCTGTTTTATTCTACATGGAGAGGGTCCGCACATGGGGGCGGCCATGTTAGAATCGCATGGCTTGCCTAATTCTACTGGCTTAATCTCCTAAACCCTCTTGTTTGATACCGTGAATACTAGGTTTCTACAAAGGCATCTGAAACTGAAAACTTGATTTTAAATGATGACGCATCCACACCGCTAGGCGTCAGTGTTAGTCCAAAATGACAAAGACAGAAGTTACCGATTGCACCCTTTAATTTACCCGTTTGTAAACTAAGTACAATCGGTTTAATTTGCCTACTTTGTCCAAATTGAACAGATTATTGATATCTGGTGTTAAAATTTGTTTATTTTAGGTTTTTTTTTTCTTTTCTCAGGGCTGGTTCTTTTTATCTTTTGGGGGTGCAATTTGATATTTAGGGTGGATGAGTGGAAGGGAGTGTCAAGTTTTAGGAGCATAAAGGAAACCTATGGGGAGCAATGCCTAACTTTGACCTGGCCATGCCCCCAACGTCTCCCTTATTCAGATTAGTCAATCAATATGGGTTTTGAGTTTGTGTCCAATCTTGAGCGTTGTGAACATTAAAAATCAATGCTTAACAACATCATCCTAATTCATTTCCTCAGATGCCTGAAGAAATGCACCAAGAGGATGAGGCTGAGACCTTTGCCTTCCAGGCAGAGATTGCCCAGCTGATGTCTCTCATTATCAACACCTTCTACTCCAACAAAGAGATCTTCCTCAGGGAGCTCATCTCCAACGCCTCTGATGTAAGTAAGACCCACAACTATGAGATTAAGTTTGATGCTCTAACGAGTACAGATTCTAAACTTTGTGGCATTTATATATAAATCTGTTTAAATTTGATCATGGGTGGGGTTATGGCAGAGACATGGAATAAGGGTGTAGAATGGCGATTTGGTATGAAATGGGAATCCCATAAAAGTGCAAAAATTTGATGAAATTGCTTTCAGTGCTAGCTTAGTACTTCTATCATTTTTGATATTGAATATTTTACTTCTCAGGCTCTTGACAAAATCAGATATGAAAGTTTGACTGATCCCACCAAACTGGACAGTGGAAAAGACCTGAAGATTGAGATTATCCCCAATGTTCATGAACGCACACTTACCCTTATCGACACCGGTATCGGAATGACCAAAGCCGATCTCATCAATAACCTGGGTACCATCGCAAAGTCCGGGACAAAGGCCTTCATGGAGGCTCTTCAGGTGATTTTTATTTATTTTTAAATTTGATATACATTTCATCACTGAAATGCTGAGTTATTAAAAGGGGTGTTTCAAATAAAGAACAGTTTTCCTCAATTACAGCTCTTTACTGTAACTTGCCTTCTGTTTTTAGGCTGGTGCAGACATCTCTATGATTGGTCAGTTTGGAGTGGGCTTCTACTCCGCCTACCTGGTTGCTGAGAAGGTCACAGTCATCACCAAGAACAACGATGACGAGCAGTACACCTGGGAGTCGTCTGCTGGTGGCTCTTTCACCGTCAAGGTTGATCAGGGTATGTTCTGTTTGTTACCGGACTAACCTAAAGGCATAAATGCATCATTTAAAGGGGTCAAAGGTGTTGATGCAACTGTCAATTGTCCAGGTGAGCCCATTGGCCGTGGAACCAAAGTCATTCTTCACCTGAAAGAAGATCAGACAGAGTACATTGAGGAAAAGAGGGTGAAGGAGGTGGTCAAGAAGCACTCCCAGTTCATTGGATACCCAATCACACTCTTTGTAAGTGGGATTATGGTTACTATTACTCATGCTTTTGGTTAGAATATGTGACCAACCTCCATTTTAATCATTTTCACATAGGTGGAGAAAGAACGCGACAAGGAGATCAGTGATGATGAGGCGGAGGAGGAGAAACCTGAGAAGGAGGAAAAGGAGGAAGGCGAAGACAAGCCCAAGATTGAGGATGTTGGCTCAGACGATGAAGAGGACTCTAAAGACAAGGACAAGAAGAAGAAAAAGAAGATCAAGGAGAAGTACATCGACCAGGAGGAGCTGAACAAGACCAAGCCCATCTGGACCAGGAACCCTGACGACATCTCCAACGAAGAGTACGGAGAGTTCTACAAGAGCTTGACTAATGACTGGGAAGAGCACCTGGCTGTCAAGGTAACATTGGTTGACATGTGAAGCCCCCCTTGCTCACTAACGAGCTGGTGCATATACATCCGTTTAGAACTTATTACCTCTGAACAAAGCACTTTGCTATGAGTGTGCCCAGTGCCTTAATGGGAATCGAGCTGAAATTTGTTTTTGTATGTCCTACAGCATTTCTCTGTGGAAGGTCAGTTGGAGTTCCGCGCTCTGCTCTTTATCCCTCGCCGCGCCCCTTTCGACCTCTTCGAAAATAAGAAGAAAAAGAATAACATCAAGCTGTACGTCAGAAGGGTCTTCATCATGGACAGCTGTGAGGATCTCATCCCAGAGTATCTCAGTAAGTAGCTTGTGCTTGTAACATGTCCTCCGTCTTCAAGTTTTGTATCGAATCAGACTTGATTGGCCTTTTGACACCTCAAGGGATTTATTGATCTAGGAATTGGGGTTTTATTGTTAATTGTTTTCCCTCTGCACGCTGTCACTTGCAGACTTTATTCGTGGTGTTGTGGACTCTGAGGATCTGCCGCTGAACATCTCCAGAGAGATGCTCCAACAGAGCAAGATTCTAAAAGTCATCCGCAAGAACATTGTCAAGAAGTGCCTGGAACTCTTCGCTGAGCTTGCGGAGGACAAGGACAACTACAATAAGTTATATGATGCATTCTCCAAGAATCTGAAGGTATGTCATGCAAGTTGAATGCATTGTAAATGTATCCTGTTCTTATCTAGATTGCAAAGCGTGTTAACAACATTAATCTGTTCTCTAGCTTGGCATCCATGAGGACTCTCAGAACCGCAAGAAGCTGTCAGAACTGCTGCGTTACCAAAGCTCTCAGTCCGGCGACGAGATGACCTCCCTCACAGAATACGTCAGCCGTATGAAGGAAAACCAGAAGTCAATCTACTACATCACTGGTAAGAGGCTTCAAGATCATTCAACCATTTGCCAAGAGTCAGATAAACAAGCAATTCTAATGAGTCTGTTCACCAGGTGAGAGCAAAGACCAGGTTGCTCACTCTGCTTTCGTGGAGCGTGTGTGCAAGAGAGGTTTTGAGGTGCTGTACATGACCGAGCCCATCGATGAGTACTGCATACAGCAGCTGAAGGACTTTGACGGCAAGACTCTGGTGTCCGTCACCAAGGAGGGGCTGGAGCTGCCTGAGGATGAGGAGGAGAAGAAAAAGATGGAGGAAGACAAGGCCAAGTTTGAGACCCTCTGCAAGCTCATGAAAGAGATTCTGGACAAGAAAGTAGAAAAGGTGTGTTAACACTTCAGTTGTCTACCAAAGTGAGCCAAACCAAAAGTGAACTAAGTGGGAAAAGAACCCAGTTCTCTTTGCGTTTGTTTTGTACCTTGCTTTAAAAGTGGACTCTGCTCTTTTTGATATATTTTTGCTGTAATAAGCACAGTCCATATAGTTTTTTTTGGAACCTGGACCAATTGAAACTGCACAACAGTTAAAGCAATTGCATGTAGACTATGTTTGGTTCACTTGAGGGTTTGGCATTTATTTAGAGTTCAAATGAATCCCAGATTTTTAGAAACAACTCTAGCACCTGACAGTAGCTAAATTAGCCTTCAACGAGATCAGTCATTAATTTTTTCAAATTTTGTTATAAACAGGATTCCTAATCAAACAAGTTGTACACATGGTGAGTTTGAAAGGCTGGTTTTTGTGCCCTGGTTTTGTCTGTGGTGTGTATTTAAAAGAAAAGGGGGGGGGGGAGATTTGTGACCTGCTAACCTACCTGTTCCTTGTTTTACTAAACGCATTTGTGTTGAGTGCATCCTAACATGTTTGATCTAATGGCGAATGTGCAGCTATGACCTCATAAGAAGGAAACCAAAACTGATTCTGATTTCCCTAATCTCTCCAGGTGACCGTATCAAACAGGCTGGTTTCCTCACCCTGTTGTATCGTGACAAGTACTTACGGTTGGACGGCCAACATGGAGAGAATCATGAAGGCCCAGGCCCTAAGGGACAACTCCACCATGGGCTACATGATGGCCAAGAAGCACCTGGAGATCAACCCCGACCATCCCATCATGGAGACCTTGAGACAGAAGGCTGACGCAGATAAAAACGACAAGGCCGTGAAGGATCTGGTCATACTCTTGTTTGAGACCGCTCTGCTGTCCTCTGGATTTTCTTTGGATGATCCTCAGACGCACTCCAACCGCATCTACAGAATGATCAAACTGGGATTGGGTAAGATTTCCGACCGATCAAATGGATTGACGAATGTGATCGCATTTTATCAAATAACCAATTATGACATTTAACTTGGATTTTCCTGAAGACTCCAGAATTGTTTCGCTATCTCTGACTGGCGATCCAATCATTATATAATATTGAATGCATTTTTGGCTGTATTGCTCTTAATGTTTGCTTTTATCTGGTTTAGGTATTGATGAGGATGAAGACGTGCCTGTTGAGGAGACGAGCTCTGTCCCTGTTGCTGAAGACATACCCCCTCTTGAAGGGGATGATGACGCATCTCGCATGGAAGAAGTCGATTAAACCCTGCAGTCAAAAATTCCACCTATAATTTTCCTTAATCATTCCGTAACATCCTGTCATTTCCTCTTTGACCTGTAGATGGTTAACTTGGTCTCAGAAGTGATTCAAAAGAATCATAATGTGTAACTCATACTGTCATCTTTTGCTCTGGTTTGAGCCATAATGTACTTTGTTTTTTTAAGTAATGAAGTGTTAATGGGTTGCTGCAGTATCCTGAGCACAATAAGCACTGTGTTTCACTGATACTGTTAGCTGTGCTGGATTGAATTGAGCATGATTTCTTTCTGCATGGAAGGAAAGACTTTTGCCTGTGTACAGGCATGTTCTGTCTTGTTTCAGAAATTAAAACTTAACACCTGGTGAAACCTGAATTTGGGTGCTGTCTGAATTGTCAAGTTTCTTGTTCAGTTTGACCGTTTTGCAAGTCTGTTTTGTGTTACATTAATCTGTTAGAAAACTAGTTTAAATGTTTGTAAAAGTATAATTTGTTTCATTAAGGTTTGAAACTAGATAGCATTTTCTTCCTGTGGTGTTTCCATCTAGTAAAAAGGTATTACTTTCCTTGCACGTTTAACATATATTAAAAAAATTGTCAAACTTATTGTTACTCCAATGGATTTGGGCACATTTTTTAAAATATGAATTACATTTTTAAACTAATGCTTCACTTTAAGAAATATAAAACTCCACTACACGTGCCCAAAAAATTTCCCTAGACTTTCAGCTTTTAATGACACCGATTTATATAAATATAATGTGGGTGTACATATTTAAATGTGGATTGTTGCATTGTTAAACTAAATCCTAACATTTCTGCATTTTAAAACTTGTCTGGACATAATTTTTTTATTAATGACCAGTTATATATAATTCTACAATACTCATGACAAAAAAAAAAAATTAGCAATAATTTCAGCTTTAAATTAGACTGATTTGCGTGTATGTATACACTGTAAAGCCACAATATTGAAACCACTTGCCTAATATTGTGTAACTCCGTGTTTCCCAAACACTCAGTTATCAAATTCCAAGGATCCAAACTCCTCACTTTTCGGGGAAATTTGTCGTTTTCAAACCATAATCGGTCATATTTGTAATTGTGAAGATCAATGATAAATGTGCAAAAGTGACTGATATTTATACGAGTTAAGGGGTCTTTCGCGTTATTCGTTATTTTGCTAAAGAAAAAATAAATCCCTCAGCCCTCACTCTCAAATCTCTTCCCGCTTAAATGTGACGCGTCACACCTGAACCAATGAAGTTTGTGGCGGAATCCTCTTTCTCCTTATATGGTGTTACGTGCAACGAGCTTCCGGATGATTTGCACCTGCATAGGCGGCAATTTAAACGATGGCAAGCTGACTAAATCATTGCAATTGGGTCATTCCTACTATTCAGTGCCATTTCAGCTTGGTAAATTTCTATCAAAAAAAGTAAAAATTTCCATGATTTAATAATTTTATCTGAAGAATGGCTTGTTACACTACAAGAAAAATGCAAAGGCCAAATGTCCACCCTGTTACCGGACATTCTCATCTCAATTAATAAATGTTTTGAATTCACAATTATTGTAATATTTACATTTTCTAAGAGCTAACATGTCCCTCACTTTACCCTGCAAATGTATTTTAACTTAGTATTCATTAACAAGCATTATCTTGAAAAAAGTTGTTGTATTTTAAGGCACTGTGGTAATTTTAACACATTTCTTTTAGAATAAAAATACATTTCAATGGAATTTTGCCCCATTTTTAAATTATTTAATTTTACCATTTCATTCCCTAAAATTAACCACAAAAATATGCATAACATTTGTTGAACTTATTTTATTAACTTAAACCAACACAGAGGTAACAGGGTGGACAGAGGGGTAACAGGGTGGACATCACACCACTGAACAACAATAAATGTCATCAACTCATTTACACTGGCACCCCCTGATGAAGAAAGACACGTCCACATCAACATTCAAACTTAAACATTTTTTAGATAACTTAAAATGCACACTTTTTTGAAGTTCATATGTTTACAGATAACAGTAATAGCAACAGTAAACTACTGAACAAACCAGCATCCCAGGTGTTTTTCTATGAAATCCCACACTGTCTTCTCTAGCTGGACGGACCTCTTGTTTAAAGGTTGTGGTCATCTTATGAGTAGCAATGGCTAACTTTAGCATAAAATGTCCCTCCTGTTACTGTCCACCCTGTTACTGTTTTGCACAGTAACAGGGTGGACATATTGTAACAGAGTAGGTGTAAATACTAAATAAATAAGTGTTTAAAGCTTGAATTGGTATTATAATTAATTAACTATAATACCAATTAATTAACTATAATACCAATTAATTAACTATAATACCAATTAATTAATTATAATACCAATTCAAGCTTTAAACACTTATTTATTTAGCATTTACACCTACTCTGTTACAATATGTCCACCCTGTTACTGTGCAAAACAGTAACAGGGTGGACAGTAACAGGAGGGACATTTTATGCTAAAGTTAGCCATTGCTACTCATGTGATGAAAAACAAGCTAGTGCGCAGTGATCACTGAGGAAGATTTCTAACCTGTTTATTAACCATATTTTCAAAATTAAAAACAATTATAAGTTTCCACTATAAATAGGCATAACAGGGTGGACATGTTATGCTTTACCACATCAGTGAATCATTCTTAAACATTGAAAAAAGGGTGAATTAAGGAGTGATACTTACTCTGCTTCTTGAAGAGAATTTGCCGCCAAAAAGGTATTCAAATTCCTGAGAGTCATGTGATTAGAGTAACAGTCAAGGGGCGTGTTCAGAGGGATTTTCCATCAGAGTAACAGGGGGGACATTCAATTCAGGGACACAACATATTTTAAAGACTTTAAGCATTAAAAATGTATTACTAACAAAAAATATATTTTGTTGAGGAATATTATAAATAAGAATATACAACAATATTGAAAAATTTCGAATTTATTAGATTTTTATTACTTATATTTGTGGCTGAAGTTATACAAGCTTACTTGGGGACATGGCAGTTTAGTCTACTTGCACTAAAATCAGGGTCAATATTTTTTAATGAATTAATCCTGGGTACATATTATTGTGTTCTATGGTAAAGGGGGGTTAAGTATTTAAGATGATCATTTAAAAACAAGTATTAGCCCATTTTTACTCAAAATATACCACATTATGTCATGAGGACTCAAATGGCACCGAATGCTAAGAATGACCCAATTGCATTATTGATTTCAATATTCACAAGTTAGTGTTGTTTCTTGATAGCAGGAATGTATAACTACTAGTGAAATGCTTATTTTAATATCGGTAATTATATTTGCACAAAACGTTAGTTCTTGACGTAAACAATTACGTCATAACTCGCGGAAATACACATTCTTGATCTCAAAAATGAAATTCCTAGTAAAAGATGTAATTTTTCATATCCGTAATTATTTTCATTAGTAGAATTTCACAATGATCAATCATTCCTGTTTAAAGCGCAACAACAGATTAATTTTGTACTTGTTGGAATTACAAATACACCTATTAGCGAAATATTTTTATATCATTAATTACATTATTACTAGTGCAAATATACATTCCTGATATTAACAATCAAAACACAAGTGAAAATGCAAATTTTTGATATCTGTAAATGTATTTTAACATGATTTGGTATTTCAGATATCTGATATTGAAGAGTAATTCAAAATATCTAAACTGGCTTTTTACTAGTTACATTCACATTATAGATATGTTTGTAATTTAATGGTAAAATAAAAAAAATGCTACATAAAACATTAATTGATTAACAAGTATTAACTGTAAAATATACAGTAAAAATATATATATATCTTAAAAGACAATACAGAAGTTTTATAATTAATGGTAAAAATGTACATTGTTTAACAAGAGTGTGCATGTACTTTACAGTAAATTATTGTTAAAATGACAGTAAAAAATTATAATCGGGTATTCCCTCAATTCCCTGCATGACCCATAATATTTCATTATATTTTATAGGAATAGTTATGATGTTTCTTCAAATATTTAATATCAGTTATGTACTCTGGGGTGTTCTGTTTTATATTTAACATGTTTTATTTCATGTTTACTGCATTATTTTAATTTCACATGTTACCCTGATGGTGTTTAATGTTTGTGTGAGTGACACTGAGCGCTGTCTGAACATGTGTATTGGTCATTGCTCCTGGAAGAGCCACTATTGATGTACTTCATGTCATAATGTGCTCTTCTGTCGTTTTTATGGTGATTAACAATATCTTATAAAGTAAACAGCAGATATGTAAAGTTTTAGAAGGTTAATATCAACTTTGATTTATTTTTTACTGTAAATGTAACAATTAATTTTTACAGTGCCAATGTGGTCATGTAAATTACAACAGGTTTAAACTGTAAAATGTACAGGTTGTTCTGTAAAGTTGTTTACATTTTTACTGTATTTATACATAATTATTCTGGCAGCTGCCAGTTTTTATTTTTTAAACAACAGGACAGTGCAGAAATGAACATTGCCACTAGTGAAAACCAAATTATTGCTATAAAAGAATATAATATTTATTAATAAGTGCAGTCATCTTATTTATTTTAGATATCCGTAACTGCATTTTGAAAAGGAGTGGATGACATCCAGAAAAAATCCTGTTGTTTTTACAAAAAAAAAAAAAAAAAACAACAACAGGCAGCTGTTGCAAGAATAATTATGTATAAATACAGTTAAAATGTAAACCACTTCACAGAACAACCTGTATATTTTACAGTTTAAAATGGTTGTAATTTACACGCTGGCACTGTAAAAAAATAACAATTAATAAACTTCATATTAGCCTCTGAAACTGTCAAAATCTGTTGTTTACTTTATAAGGTGTTTTTAAATCACCATAGTAACGACAGAAGAGCACATAATGACATGAAGTACATCAATAGTGGCTCTTCCAGGAGCAATGACCAATACACATGTTCAGACAGCGCTCAGTGTCACTCACACAAACATTAAACACCATCAGGGTAACATGTGAAATTAAAATAATGCAGTAAACATGAAATAAAACATGTTAAATATAAAACAGAACACCCCAATGTACGTAACTGATATTAAAAATATGATTAAACATATTCCCATAAAATATAATGAAATATTATGATAAATATTTATGGAGTGGTGGTGGCGTAGTAGCTAAAGCACATAACTGGTAATCAGAAGGTTACTGGTTTGATCCCCACAGCCACCACCATTGTGTCCTTGAGTAAGGCACTTAACTCCAGGTTGCTCTGGGGGGATTGTCCCTGTAATAAGTGCACTGTAAGTCGCTTTGGATAAAGCGTCTGCCAAATGCATAAATGTAAATGAGTAACACAGGGAATTCTGGGAATGCCCGATTACTGTTTTTACTGCAATTTTTACAATAATTTACTGTAAAAAGTACATGCACTCTCTTGTTAAACAATGTCCATTTTTACCATTAATTATACTGGAAAATCTGTATTTTTTTTTACATCATTTTATTGTAAAAACTACTATATTGTCTTTAAAATATACAGTAAAATGTTTTGATATATTTTAAGAGTAAATGTTTGTTAATCAAATTAACATTTTATTGCTGTAGCATTTTTTTTACAGTATTTTACTGTTAAAATTACAGACATTTTTTACAGTGTACTATTGAAAATACAGTTACAGATATCAAAATTTGTACTAGCTACAATTACATTTTAGATATTAAGAATGTGTAGCTAATTCTATGAGTGATGACGTACTTTTTTCGGCAATATTTCACGTGCAAATGTTTCTAGGCCTACTGATATTGAAACAATTAATATACTGCATGCAACTTAGGATAGACGCATATTCGACGTAGCAGTCTGGACATTCAGGTAAATTACTTATTTTGTGTTCCACGAAAGAAAAGAAAATTATTTGTGTTTGGAACACCGTGAGGTCAGCTGCAGACAAAATGTTCACACTTGGAATAGCAAATATAATGTAGTGGTGGTGGCGTAGTGCACATAACTGGTAATCAGAAGGTTGCTGGTTTGATCCCCACAGTCACCACCATTGTGTCCTTGAGCAAGACACTTAACTCCAGGTTGCTCCGGGGGGATTGTCCCTGTAATAAGCGCACTGTAAGTCACTTTGTATAAAAGCGTCTGCCAAATACATAAATGTATATAATGTCGGGAGATCGATGTCTTTCTGTTGGAAGTTATTATAGACTATTTGCATAAAGAAAATGAAGGTTTGGATTTTCCATATTGCAAGAATCAGAACAAACGCTACTTTTTAAATAACAGAATTTTTCCCATTGCAGGAATGAGGTGTTTCCAAAATGTGCTTATTGGGAACTTATTGTGGGCCTTGTTGGAACTGGTCTGACCTGCTTTATTAAAGATGAAAACGGTCAGAGATGAGTGCATTAAAGGCCACACTTGCCTCTTTTTTGCGTAACAGTATTAAGGAAATGTTTAACCTTTTCGGTTGTTACTCTTAACGGTTCAAAACACTCAGTCATCGCATCTCGATTTCTTCGAAGTCACATGTCTGGCAGTAAAATGACATTGCTGAGGAGGTGTTTAACATTCATTTCAATCCAGGTGACACTAAGGGATGTCTGATAAAGTCATCTGTCCATGTGGGCGTCTTACTACAAGATTCACATTGAGTCATTGAGAGAGGCTGTGTGTGGGGTGAGACCACAAGTGTATTCACTCTGTAAAGTAGCACAGATGCACGATGCTGTGAGACACCACGAGCTGACAGAACATGCCTGTAAAATTAAACAGGTTTTTATTAAATCAGTTCTTTGCAGTGCTTCAGTTTTATTTTTGGGAAGTGTAGCATAGTCATGCCTTAATAAAATAGTACTGTGGTGTTAACAAACATTAGCATGACATCATCTTCATAAACCATAGTGGTACGTATTTGTTGACAGACAAATAGATAGATAGATTCATTCAACAGGAACAAGAGTCATTTGTTCATGAATCATTCTAATGAATCATTCCAAATGGCTAAACTAGTCTCACGCTGCATGTTTGTCTTTCACTGATTCAAACCGATACCTTGTGAGTTGTTTCGTACGATTCATACAATGAACCAGTTCATAAGAACCATTTGGAATGATTCAATCAAAGAACCGGTTTATTTGTTCATGTTCCGCTTCATTGAACCGGAGTCATTGGTTCATGAATCATTCTAATGAATCATTCCAAATGGCTATACTAGTCTCACGCTGCGTGTTTGTACTTCACTGATTCAAACCAATACCTTGTGTGTTAGTGAGTTGTTTCGTATGATTCATACAATGAACCTGTTCATTAGAACCATTTGGAATGATTCAATCAAAGAACCGGTTCATGGGAGTCATTTGGAATGATTTATTCAAAGATTCAGTTTATTTGTTTGTGTTCCGGTTCATTCAGCAGAAACTGAGTCATTTGTTCATGAATCATTCTAATGAATCATTCCAAATGGCTATACTAGTCTCGTGTTGTGTGTTTGTCCATTTAGAATGATCCAAAGAACCAGTTCACGAGAGTCATTTAGAATGATCCAAAGAACCAGTTCACGAGAGTCATTTAGAATGATCCAAAGAACCAGTTCACGAGAGTCATTTAGAATGATCCAAAGAACCAGTTCATGAGAGTCATTTAGAATGATCCAAAGAACCAGTTCATGAGTCATTTAGAATGATCCAAAGAACCAGATCATAGGAGTCATTTAGAATGATCCAGAGTCATTTAGAATGATCCAAAGAACCAGATCATGAGAGTCATTTAGAATGATCCAAAGAACCAGTTCATGAGAGTCATTTAGAATGATCCAAAGAACCAGTTCATGAGAGTCATTTAGAATGATCCAAAGAACCAGTTCATAAGAGTCATTTAGAATGATCCAAAGAACCAGTTCATAAGAGTCATTTAGAATGATCCAAAGAACCAGTTCATGAGAGTCATTTAGAATGATCCAAAGAACCAGTTCATGAGAGTCACTTAGAATGATCCAAAGAACCAGTTCATAAGAGTCATTTAGAATGATCCAAAGAACCAGTTCATAAGAGTCATTTAGAATGATACATTCAAAGAACCAGTTAATTCCAAAAAGTCATTTTATTTTTACTAGCTGACTATAGTAATCTAGAGTTGCATATTTGTTCTTGATATCAGCCAACGTACACAACAAAATCAAAGATGGTGGCGTTGGTATTACTGCATTTAATCGTATTCAGTTCAAACAGCATGCTTGCAACTCTTTTATAACTATGGTTTCTTTCGCCGTGGTGCTGAACATTTGAACAGTGGTGCAGGATACACGTAATTGCTTTTATACATCCCATTAGGTAATATATTACCATGTACAACTCTTCCATTGCAAAAAAAAGTTTAGCATGTGGCCTGAATTTCTCCTTTATTATAAATACACCAAACAGCAGACAAGCTCAAGAGATTCTTCATTCATTACATGAAACATAACATCTAACTGTATAACAGTGCTGGTACCATAACATACAGAACATGAACTCAGTACAAGGAAACAAAACAACAAACAGCAGTAAATGAAAATGTCTAATGATGCATTTTTCCCATATATGAAATCAAGTGAGGACGAAACACAAATCAGACAGTTTAGTCATGTGATCAAATTCATTTCCTCTAATGTATAAACAATAAACCCTACAAAAGCTTAATAAGACTACATTAGTTAGGAAGCATATCCTGATGCTCACCACAAGTCATTCACATCTGCCTTTCCAAATGAATATCAGACAAACAAATGATTCATGAAGACCTCCACAATATTCAGAGGGTGTTACGAGAAATGAGCATTTCAGAAAATAGCAATGTCGGGCGAATCTTAGAAATCCTGTCAAGAACACGCCCCCCTCAATGGCCCCGTTTTTGCTAAATTCACCTAGTAATGCTCTTCCAATCATTTGCTATAATTGACCAACAGGGGGTAGGATTGTACTGCAAATTTTGACTAATACATCTAGTTGTAACACACAGTGTTGGTTTATATTAGTCCAGATTAGTGTTAAAAAATAATTCTCTACTATGCCAATGGATGTTACTTCAGGACAAAAGAGTTTGCAAAGAGATTTCACCTAAATATAAACACACACACTATATATATACACATTTATGTATGTATGTATGCGTGTATATATGTGTGTGTGTGTATATATATATATAGTGTGTGTGTGTGTGTGTGTATAATACACACACACAATATATATATATATATATATATACACACACACACACACACACACACACATACATGTATGCATATATATATATTATACACACACACACACACACACACACACACACACTTTTATCTCATGCTCATCTGTTCAAATATCAAAAGTGTACAGGAAGACCGATATATCGGTTTGACAGATTAATCTGTGCTTTCTGTAACGATCATTATCTGCAAAAATCTATGGCAATAGTTGCCGATTTCCCCATTTCAAAATAAGAGTCCCTGCTGTGTTTCGGGCTTGCTTATACATAAAAGTCCCGTTTTATGCATTCAATCTTTATTATTTATTTTGGTTGAACTGCATCAGGGATTTTATTCATTTAGGACTCTTTGTCTGTGCATCATAGTAAGAAAATATTATATATTTTTTTGTTAAATGAATAATTGCATTTTAAAAACAATTGGCAGATAAATCAAAGTTCACTGTCGGTCGACCTCTACAGAGTTTTGCAGCAATGAGTTGTGATCACAATGAACACAGTTTTCAGCACCAGCATCCAGACAAAATGTGTTGCTACTTTTAACAGCTAATATATATATATGAAAAAGTCTGATTATTATTATTGCACATGCAAATCAAAATATAATAAACAAATTAAGAAAATAAAACAAAAATGGCAACAAAAAAAAGCTGCTTGACCCACAAAAATAACTAATGATTATCAGAAAGGATTAAAGGTTTAGACTCTTTTTAAATAGTCTGAAGGAGAAATACAAAAAGGAAAAAAAAAATATCAACAAATTAACATCAATTTAAATTAAAACACGTGAAAGGCAAAAAAATATTTTTTGTTTTAGGTACGGGGGAAAAGTACAATAAATTCATGATATTGAGCGAGACTGCAATACATCTGCAGATGTTCTCAAAATATAATTCAACTGGCGGATGCAATTAGTATTATGCAAATTAGCTCAAATTGGTTACTACCTAACCCTAAAAATAAACAGACATGTCAAAGACAGTAAAACTGCCTTGTTGACTTGGTATTAACCATGTGGCTGTCTATTCCTTTCTGAACATGTTTTAATGGTAGATAATGGATACAAAATAAATATGGAGCTTCCCTTTCAGGCTCTTATAATACATTTATAATGACATTTTATACAATATTATACAATACTGAACAATAATTTTCCATGAGAGACACAAACCCCAGTGGATCCTTTCATTAGGAGCAGCTCCATTTTCATTTACCAGCAGCCAAATTAAATTTTGCACACCGTAATTCAGTTTATGATTACCGCTGAATTTCACAAAAACTGTAAACACATCCAGGTCATATCTCAGAAAATATATTTTGCATAAAGAAAATAAAGTCTATTTTTTTATGACCATTTTGAAGGTTTTTTTTGCACTGTGACATTGTATTCATGACAATTAAGCACATTTTCCTCATTACTGAAATGCATTGGGGAAATTAATGAGCGAATACACGATGCACCAAACTCTTAATGGCACTAAAAATTTGCTTCATTTTATTTCTGCAAAGTACAATTCCCCTTTTGATTTTAGGGGGGTGGAATATGACCCGGAAAATTCACTCATTCATAATTTCATTTATAAAACCATCATGAACATGTACACTTCATATTTCGCCCCAAAAATCAAAAGGGAAAAAAGTTGAAATTATATTTTTTAAAATAGCAATATAATTTCTTGACAATTAAAAATTGGTTGGAATATCATCAAGAGATTCAAGACACAAGTCCACCCAAAAATCAAAAGGAAAAAATAAGAAATGATATTTTGAATAAAGAAAATGAATTTTAAATAACATTAATATTTTTGACATTTTCATGACAATTAAGCATATTTTCCCCAAACCATTGCCACAATGCGATGGGGGTAAAAAAACGTGCACAGACCAAATTCATTTTCTTAGAGCAAAATATAAGTTCATGTTTTATTCGATTTTTGGGTCAAATATCACCCAGACATGTGTTTTCAAAAGATTCACTCATATTGGGAGTATTATATAACAATGGGAATAATGTGACAAATGGCACGGACACTCGCAAAGGCATCTCAACCACAACACTTTGCACGCTTCTCGAAAATAGAAATTTTTTCTTATAATTTCATCAAGCAAAATTGAAATAGAAAAAACTAAAAGCGTGACGTATTTCAGTACCAAATTACAAAGATATCAAAGGCTCTGCACGCTTTCGCTGAAGTCCGTTTACACTCAACGGCTCATCAAGTCATTAAACATTCAGTATCGCGCACATACAACCAATCCAAAATCCCTTTCGGTACCGTTTGATCTTACATAACACAAACCCACAAAGTTTGGGAGTACACAAAAGAAAAGAAAACCACGAAAATGTGGTCTCTGTACACATGTCCCATTTTTCGGCATTTGTTCCACTAAACTTTAAGAACTGCTGTTTGCGTCGCTCGCTTGCTAGTCTTCTTCATGCGACTACGGGCGTAGACGCGGAGGAAAAGGGCGAGGAAGACCACGGACACGCCGAAGCCGCCCACCATGGTGACGGCGTGACCGTAGATGAAGCAGGACAAAAGGATAGCGAAGGCCTGGCGTAGAGTCATGATTATCGTGAAGACAGCCGCTCCGAATTGCGAGATGGTATAGAAGATGAACAGTTGACCACACGCCGAGCAAGCGGACAGCAAAACGGCATGGAAAGCGAACTCCGAGTAACGCGACATGAACGCTACGGAATCGAAGAAGGCGCCTTGCTCCAGGAGAGAGCCGACAGTGAAGAGACAAGAGAAGAGGTTAACGCCAAACATCATCTGGACGGACGACATCTTGTATTTGAAGAGGTTGTCCTGCCAGTTGGAGGTGAAGCTGTCGAAAACGATGTATCCGCCCAGGATGATGACGCCCGAGAAGGTGGTAACGGTGGACGGATGTTTGTTGGTGGAACTGGACAGCAGGAACATGCTGACGCCAACTGAGATCAGGACAGCTGTGAGATACTCCCAGTATTCATAGCTTTTGTGTGAGACAATCTTGCCCATCAGCATCACGGGTATCACCTTAGAAGCTTTGGCCAACACCTGGTGCAGCACAAAGGATGGACAATTGTTTATTTCTTTGAAGGTATTGCACAAAATAAAACAGTATACTGTTTGACTTGGGAAAAGCCCTGAAAGGATCCGGTTCCAAAAAACAGCCAAATCAAAACAAATCTGATTTAATAAAAATAATAAAGAAAAAAACATATATTGGCTGATACCTACAATTGAAGTCAGCCAAACACATTTAAACTCAGTTTTTCACAATTCCTGACATTTAATCATAGAAAACATTCCCTGTCTTAGGTAGTTCGGATCACGACTTCATTTTAAGAATGTGAAATGTCAGAATAATAGTCAAGAGAATGATTTATTTCAGCTTTTATATCTTTCATCACATTCTAGTGGGTCAGAAGTTTACATACACTTTGTTAGCATTTGGTAGCGTTGCCTTTAAATTGTTTAACTTGGGTCAAATATTTTGGGGAGCTTCCACAAGCGTCTCGCAATAAGAATTTTGGCCCATTCCTCCAGGCAGAACTGGTGTAACTGAGTCAGGTTTGTTGGCCTCCTTGCACGAACACGCTTTTCAGTTCTGCCCACAAATTTTCTATCTGACTCGAGTCAGGGTTTTGTGATGGCCACTCCAATACCTTGACTTTGTTGTCCTTAAGCCATATTGCCACAACTTTTTGGGAGGTATGCTTGGGGGGTCATTGGGGAGCTTTAACATCCTGGATGATGTCTTGAGATGTTGCCTCAATATATCCACATAATTGTCCTTCCTCATGATGTCATCCATTTTGTGAAGTGCACCAGTCCCTCCTGCAGCAAAGCACCCCCACAACATGATGCTGCACCCCCATGCTTCACGGTTGGGATGGTGTTCTTCGGCTTGTGATCCTCACCCTTTTTCCTCCAAATATATCGATGGTCATTATGGCCAAACAGTTCAATTTTTGAGGACATTTCTCCAAAAGTAAGATCTATGTCCCCATTGTGCACTTGCAAAATGTAGTCTAGTGTTTTTATGGTGGTTTTGGAGCAGTGGCTTCTTCTTTGCTGAGCAGCTTTTCAGGTTATGTCCATATAGGACTCGTTTTGCTGTGGATCTAGATACTCGTCCACCTGTTTCCTCCAGCATCTTCACAAGGTCCTTTGCTGTTGTTCTGGGATTTGCACTTTTCGCACAAAAATATGTTCATCTCTAGGAGACTGAATGCGTCTCCTTCCTGAGCGGTGTGATGGCTGTGGGGTCACATGGTGTTTATACTTGTGTACTATTGTTTGTACAGATGAACGCACCTTCAGGCGTTTGGAAATTGCTCCCAAGGATGAACCAGACTTGTGGAGATCCACATTTTGATTTCCCCATGATGTCAAGCAAAGAGGCACTTGAGTTTGAAGGTACAGCCACAGGACACCTCCAATTGACTCCAATTAGCCAATCAGAAGATAATTGGCTAATTGCCTAAAGGCTTGACATAATTTTCTGGAATTTTCCAAGCTGCTTAAAGGCACAGTTAACTTCGTGTATGTAAAGTTCGGACCCACTGGAATTGTGATATAGTCAATTAAAAGTGAAACAATCGGTCTGTAAACAATTTAGTGAAAAATGACTTGTGTCATGCACAAAGTAGATGTCCTAAACGACTTGCCAAAACTATAGTTTGCTAATATGAACATCTGTAGAGTGGTTAAAAAATGTGTTTTAATGACCTAAGTGTATGTAAACATCTGACTTCAACTGTATATGTTCCTCGATTTAGACAGATAATAACATATCAAATGAACAAATACGTAGGCTACATTATCATCTGCCTCCACAAAGCTGTAAATTGACCCAGAATGTGATTTAAAAGTGTTTACCTGTGTCGGAAAACTGATGTATTTGAGTGCTTCATATTGGCACCAGCTGCTGAGAATGTTCGAGAGTGAAGCAAAGGAGTATTTGTACATCGGCGCGCCATGGCGAGGCTGTTTAAATACAACGCAGCACAGCCCAGACACTGTCAACGCCAGAATACGGTTCATGAAGACCAGAAACTGTGAGTCTTTGAAGCGCTCGCCGCTACCTTCAACCTCTGTGGCGCCGTAAGAGCGTGTCATCACTCGTTCTTGAAGAACGCCCCATGTCAGGTACGACACCTGAAGAGTTAGACAGAGCACAGTGAGTGTTATAGTCTTACTTCTGAAAATAACTTGAACGTGAAAGAGCTGATTGTTAGGTGTTACACCAGGTCCTAAATTGGCACGACCCAAAAACGTTCTATCGTTAAAGTTTAAGCGTGTTACCGATGATAAAATAATTTCTCTAATCCCAGCTTAAAATGCAGAGACAGCTGTACGGCTTTCATAAGTTAATTTTCTTAAAATGTAAACAATAATTCTTTGGCACTATAAAATTGCTCTGTTTGCTTTGCATTGAGCAGCCCGTCCATCCCAACACAGGCTATAGTGCAGAAATTAAAGAGCACCTATTATGGTTTTTCAAATATTAGCTTTCATGTAGTGTGTTAAATAGCCATTTGTGAATGTAAAAAAGTCTCACAAATCAAAGTGCACCACAAATGGAGTTATTGACTCCCAAAAGAAAGAACCGATTCTGAACACCTGAAACGAGTCGTTAGTAATTCCAGACACTTCCTGTACTAACCTACGTAATTTGGTAACAAAAAAACCTGCCTCTGGTCTTCATTGGCTGCTCACGAACAGCTTTGACCTGCCCTAAAACACTACACTAAGCGGTAGACCAATCACAACAGACTGTGACATCTGACCAATCAGAGCAGAGTAGGCTCTCTGAAAGGAGGAGTTTAGAATGAACGCTTTAGAACGGACCAATCAGAGCAGGCTCTCAGAAAGGAGGAGTTTAGAATGAACGCTTTAGAACGGACCAATCAGAGTAGGCTCTCAGAAAGGAGGAGTTTAGAATGAACGCTTTAGAACGGACCAATCAGAGTATGCTCTCTGAAAGGAGGAGTTTAGAATGAACGCTTTAGAACGGACCAATCAGAGTATGCTCTCTGAAAGGAGGAGTTTATAATGAACGCTTTAGAACGGATCATTGAGTCGTTTTTGACACTGGGGAAAAAAGGTAACGCTGCAATTTAAATTATGAGCAAATTAAAGTGTTTTTTTTCCTTGGATGCATGTAAATCTATTGTATGAGACCTTTAAAACAAAATGAGGCATGTTTAAATACCATAATAGGTGCTCTTTAAACACTTCAGCTTTAAATAACGTTTCCGTATGTTTAATATAAAACAGAAATGTAGCAGGATTTTGGACCAATGAGAATTTTACTATGGCCGTGGCTAACGAGCGCAATGTGAATGATAAAGAAACCAAGCAAGCAACAAAGTTGTTGCACATCACTTATTGTGGTTGTGGCTAGTTGGGACACGGTGTCTTGCACATGCAGTTTATTAACAAAGAGGTAACATAAATAGCTAAAAAAAACAACAAGCAAGACAAAAAGAATATTGTTTTATTTTATAGACCAAGCAAAATAAAAACGCCAAGCAAAACAAAAAAGAAGATTAAATGAAAATGCCAAACAAAACCAAACCTTAAAAAGAATATTCCGGTTCAATACAAGTCAAGCTCAAATCAACAGCATTTGAGTACTTAATACCGATTACCACAAATAAAATATTTTGACTAGTTCGACTAGAAATTCATGTTCCAGTGAGACACTTACTATGAAAGTCAATGGGGTTTAATCTGTAAACGTTAAAATACTCACTGTTTCAAAAGTATAAACACAAGACATAAACAATATGTGTGTAAACATGATTTTACTGTGATTAAAATCACTTAATAACCTTCTGTGTAAAGTTATTGCCAATTTTACAACTTCCTTACCATGACGATGTAATGTCAAAAAACCCTAAAATGACTGTAAAAATTATGATTTAAACAACTTTACTGCTCAAATAATACAGGAGTTGTAACAGAAGAATTAATTTAAGTGCTTTTATAAAATGATAAGCTTCACATTTCTGTGTTTAAACCCTCCAAAAATTGGCCCCATTGACTTCCATTGTAAGTGTCTCACTGTAAACTTGATTTTTTTGTTTACTCTTTTCTTTATTAATAAAAAAAAAGTAAACTTGTTTTTCGGGCTCAAGAATGTGGGTCGGTTTTACCGGTGTTCATTGCCATAGCAACTTGGGCTACATGGCTATCCTGCTCCAGAGCAGGTTTTATTCTGGGTTACAGATCGCAAACTGATGCAGAGTAATGTTTAAGTTAACCACGAACTCTTGGATCAAACTCTTGAGTCGACAGCGAACGCTTTTACTGAGTGTCTTGAGATTGCTGAACCCTAATTGGCTCTATCTGGTTTTCTCAACCTGAAACTTACTCTTAAACTCTGAGTTTATTCAAATAGCTTCGTGCAACAGGCAAAAAAGCAAAACAAATATTAAAAACACCAAGCAAAACAAAATGTCAAGCAAATCAAAAAGCAAATCAGAAATAAAAAGCATCAAGCAAAACAAAAATAAAAAGAAACAAGCAAAACAAAAACAAAATGTCAAGCAAAACAAAAATAAAAATAAACAAGCAAAACAAAAAGAAAAAGAAACAAGCAAAACAAAATGTCAAGCAAATCAAAAAGCAAATCAGAAATAAAAAGCATCAAGCAAAACAAATAAAAAGAAACAAGCAAAACAAAAATAAAAAGAAACAAGCAAAACAAAAATAAAAAGAAACAAGCAAAACAAAAACAAAATGTCAAGCAAAACAAAAATAAAAATAAACAAGCAAAACAAAAAGAAAAAGAAACAAGCAAAACAAAAATAAAAAGAAACAAGAAAAACAAAAACAAAAAGAAGCAAGCAAAAAAAAGAAACGAAAAACAAAAATAAAAAGAAACAAGCAAAACAAAAATGTCAAGCAAATCAAAAAGCAAATCAGAAATAAAAAGCATCAAGCAAAACAAAAATAAAAAGAAACAAGAAAAACAAAAACAAAATGTCAAGCAAAACAAAAATAAAAAGCAGCAAGCAAAAAAAGAAACGAAAAACAAAAATAAAAAGAAGCAAAACAAAAACGTCAAGCAAAACAAAAATAAAAAGAAACAAGCAAAACAAAAAGAAAAAGAAACAAGCAAAACAAAAATGTCAAGCAAATCAAAAAGCAAATCAGAAATAAAAAGCATCAAGCAAAACAAAAATAAAAAGAAACAAGCAAAACAAAAAGAAAAAGAAACAAGCAAAACAAAAATGTCAAGCAAATCAAAAAGCAAATCAGAAATAAAAAGCATCAAGCAAAACAAAAATAAAAAGAAACAAGCAAATCAGAAATAAAAAGCATCAAGCAAAACAAAAATAAAAAGCAGCAAGTAAAAAACAAAAAGAAAATCAGAAATAAAAAACACCAAGACACCAATCAAAACTTAAATAAAAACAAAACAAAAACGCCAAACGAAACAAGAAGCAAAACCAAAACACTAAGAAAAACAAAGCTGCAAACCCACATTGATCAAGGGTCTGATTTTTAAACTAGTTTGTTTTATCGGATTTGCAATCTGAAAATGTTAATATTGCAAACATTATTGCGAATACATAAAGAATAATAACTTGGAACACAACAGCACTGAACCTCCAGTTAAATGAACCAACAGTTACCTGGAGTCCAGCTGCACAGAAAATCAACTTGATGGCCTGTTGAGCTGATGAACTGGATTCAGCTTCATTTCTGGGTGACGATGACACGTCATCCAACAGTCCTGTCTTAGACTCGTTTCCAAACACACAGGTCTTTATGAAAGGAAAACAAAGACCACGACCTATAGAAACAAGAGTGGTATGTCAGGTGTGCCAAGCATGCACCTAAAAGATCAGAGTTTGAGTTTGTATTTGCATCAATACTGACTGTGTCAATAATGCACAGATGATTTTAAAAGACACATATCATGGAAAACCGGATTTGGACTTTAAAGAGTGTATATCTACTGTATACTGCATACTTGGTTTTAACAATAGTAGTAAAACAGAACACATTATGCAACTATTCAGTATTCAGCAACTTGCCCTACCCTGATGAACTACTTAGATATGCATAACATTACCTTCATATACTGTGTATAGTCTTAAAGGTACAGTAGCATAAACAGTCAGTTAAATGGCAAGCGTCTAAATTATGACAAGAAATGCTACAAAAGAGTAGAATAGACAGTAGAAGTGAGCTCAAGGTGGGTTACTTCAACAAACCTGTTTCTAGATAGTTGATCCGTTTGAAGTAGCTGATGAGGAAATATCCAGGGATGATGAAGGTGGCGTAGCCCAAAACATTGAGAAACAAACGGAAGAGCCAAATGTCCTGCCAGCCACCCAACAGCGAAGCATCCTCAGCGTCGGCAAGCACAGCAGGCAAAACACTTAACACCACACCAAACCATACACTGAAACAGAAAAAAGGGTTTTAACTGTTAGATATTTTAGGATATAGTATCCCCTCAAATTTTAAATTGTACATCACCACCTACGTTTTTGACAACTTGCTTGAAAAGACATTCCAAGAAGTACGATGCCAGGCAGATAAGTCTTAATTGCTTAATTACTAAATGTATGTGTTTTTTAGTTCTTGTCTGTTAGCTTTGAGGCCATCTATTAGCATGTGCACTCCTAAAAAACTCAACCATGCATTAATAAATTAACTTTTATCAAAAATAACTGCTAGGAAATCAAACCAAAAATATTGATGACATCATCTTGCAAAACATTTGGGCCAATTAAACACTCTAATATGAGAATGTACCTCCCCTTAATACCACCTGCTAACCGTTAGCAAATCATTGTATCATCTCTGTCTGTTGTTTGGCTTCTTGAAATATTCCCTGTACAGCATTTAAATCAAAATAAAAGCATAAAAAAGGGACGAGAGCTTCAATGTGTTCCACCCTCACTTCCTGTCTGACTACTCTCTCTCAAAAACTGCACTTGCACCTTCATTTGTATGATTGGGTAAATACCTCATATCTTCTAGAAATAACAATAAAAAATGACCAAAAAAGGAAAACAAATAAGTTGAGAAAACTGTACTTGTCATACCTGACATACCAGCAAATAAAGCTTGTCTAAATGCAACAATCCCAATGAAAAATAGCTTAGGCTGTGGTGTAATATGGTGATGTTTGCTTTATAATTTTGTGCCCCGTCACAGAACGTTCCTGTGTGTTGTGGGCATTCCTGGCATTCAGCAGGTTTCCTCCCAGGAGTCTGATCCAATTCCAACAGAACCTCTTTGTGCACAGAGCTCGGCCCCGTCACACCAGGACAGCACCAGTGCCGGCTAATACTCCACAAACTCACCCTTACTCCAGCTAAACTCCCTAATGCGTGCCTGTGTTACCTGACACCACAGATTATTAGAACTAGTTCAATGCATTATTAAAGAAGTAATGTGTGCTATAAATAAATGTTCAGAGCATTTTAATTGCACTTATTGGGTTGCCAAAAGGTCTTTCTCAAAATCTAAGAGTCACCAAACAGGTATTTGCTAACCTAAAACTCGCATTTAGATTCTAGTCTTATTATAGGACATAATTAACCATTTTAAATGATTATAAACAATCAGTGCGCAAACTTGGATGATTATAGTTTAGATCCAAGATGACAGATGAATGAAGAGCAGGCATCAAATAACAGCTAAATCAAATCCCAAACTGAGACTAAATGAAAGACCAGCAAAACAAGATTATTGGCTCCCACTAACATATGATTTTACACATCAACAATCATGCCAATTTAACAAACAGATCATTAATACTCAGTGTCAACAGTCAATTCAAAATGTAACAAACTAATTCAAAATTCAGTTTTATCCCTGCATGAATGGTTGACATTAGAGTTGTGACAATGATGCTTGGAATGTTACATTTAAATAAGATTGTAATGATGGAAATGTTACAACATCAGTCACATTACAGTGTAATATTTCAAACATCACAGTGCCATTTAAATGCAACATTACAAACATAACTGTGATGTTTGAAATGTTGCATTTAAATGTGACTGATGTTTTCAATGTTACGTTTAAATGTCCTTGTGATACTGTAAATGTTACAATTCAATGTAACTGTGATGTAATGTATGATACATTTAAATGTAACGGACTGTGATGTTTGAAATAAAATGTTACATTAAATGTGATTGTGATGTTTAAAATGTCACAATACACTGCAACTGTGATGCTCAAATCATGAGCACATTAAATGTGATTGTAATGTTTGAAATGTTACATTAAATATGATTATGATGTTGTAAATGATACAATTGAATGCCACTGTGATGTTTTATCTGATACACTAAATGTGATTGTGATGCTTGAAATGTAACACAGAAGTGTGATTATAATGTTTTAAATATTACATTAAATGTGATTGTGTGTTGGAAATGTTACAATCTAATGCCACTGTGATGTTTTATATGACACACTTAAATGTGACTGTGATGCTGAAATGTAACATTTAAATAAGATTGTATTTAAATAAGATTTAAATATTACATCATCAGTCACATTACAGTGTAATATTTCAAACATCAGTCACTTGATGTTTGAAATGCTACATTTAAATGTGGCTGTGATGCTTAAAATGATTCTTTGAAATCCGATTGATGTTTTCAATGTTATGTTTAAATGTGCTTGTGATGTTTGGTATGATACATTTAAATGTAACTGACTGTGATGTTTGAAATATAATATTACATTAAATGTGATTGTGATGTTTGAAATAAAATGTTATATAAAATTTGATTGTGATGCTTGAAATGTCACATTTCAGTGCAACTGTGATGCTCAACTGTTATACTGATGTGTGACTGTGACGTTTGAAATGTTACATTAAATATGATTATGATGTTGGAAATGTTACAACCAAAATGCCACTGCGATGTTTTATATGACACACTGTGAATGTCATGCTTGAATTTGATTTAATTTTAAAGTGTGATTATAATGATTGAAATATTACATTAAATGTGATTCTGTGATGTGAGCGATGTTTGAAATGTTACATTTATATGAGATATTTGACGTTACATAAAAATGTGACTGTAATGTTTACAATATTACATTAAATGTGACTGTGATACTTGGAATATTACATTAAATGCGATTGTAATGTTTGGAATGTTTCATTTATATGATATATTTGACGTTACATTAAGACTGACTGTAAAGTTTAAATATATAACATTTAATAGTAACTGTGATTTTTGAGCATCATGTTTCAGTACCTCCATGGAAACAGAGGCATTTTCCACAAGCAGCAGCCGCCGCCTGTTCAAAACTCCCTAAAACACCCGCGGAGACTTCTCCAAACGCCCTGCACGCCGACTCCGAGCATGTATCGATAAACCCTTCGGACAGTCAGAATATGATCAATATCGAGAGTCCGGAGACATCAAGTGTGTCTCTGAGGTGAAACTTCTCGGCCCGTTTCACGCTCGGGTTTGTCTGAAATGACGTGTTCACGCACACTTCACCGCTTCCGGTTTTGAAGGGAGACACGCCTACACCTATCCGTATAATTTTCACGCAGGTGTGTTGTTGCAGGGCTTCGGTAAATATTTGAATCGTGTATTGTGTAAAAGATGTCGGAACACCTTTGAGCAGGTAAAATATCGTTGTGTGGGCTGTTAAATATTCTTGCCACTGACCTTTATTTTGAAATTTGTTCGGTGCTTCCGTTTGAAGATTTTCAGGTAGAAGCGGTTAATAGCGCCCCTCTGGTGAGGCGGTGTAACTTCAAGTTGATTCGTTCGTTTTTATACAGTCCCAGTCAAACGTTTGGACTTATAACAAGCCCGTAGGCAGGGGGGGTTCTGGACCCCTCACTGCCAAAGGTCCAGAATTTAAGTCGTATTTCGTATTTTGATATGATTTAATATTGTAGCTGGACGTGCGTGCGTGCGTGCGTGCAGTTCAGAGAGAGTTCTCGCAATACACTTTTCAAAGCAACCGTGAAGAAGCATCGCCTCTGAATGATGGGGGGTTATATATATATATATATATATATATTTTTAATTTTATATTTTATTTATTTATTTATTTATTTATTTATTTATTAAAAGGATTTCTATATTTTATACACTCAATAGTCTACAATATAATAGCCATATAAACGTAGCGTAATTAATAATAAAACATAGTTGGATATTCAGTGATATTGGCTGTGCAATATCGACTTTTGTGATTGGCCAATACCGGCAGACATTGCATCTTATTCCTCTGAGAACTTCAAAGCAAACCTCTTGAGGTAAATTATCTGGAATGATTTAATTGATTTACGATGCCTAGTATGTGAGAGTGTTATGTTAGTCTGAGTGTTTTTTATGCGTGTCATGTTATCCTTTATTTATTAACTGTTATGAGTTTATTTTGCACCGATTCACTGGTAGTGTGAGGATGTATGAGGTCACGAGTATGTACTAGTTGAGTGAAGTTGGATACATCTAATGAATGAGTGTTTAGTCATTGACAAAGCTTCAAAAAAGGTGTTTTGACTGTTTTTATATCAGGCTGTACAACCAAATAGTGAGTATGGGGCGAAAAGAGCAGGAGAGACAGAAGAGAAAGCAGGCAGCAGCGTCATTGTCACAGAATATTGAACATATGTTCAAAAAAACTGGCAAACTGGGTAAGGTTGTTATACATAAGCTTGGGAGGGTTACTTTAAAAATGTATTCCGTTACAGTTACAAATTACTTATGGACAGTAAGAAGAAAGCCAATATCAAAGAAAACAGGCACATACTCAAGTCTGTAGCAGAGAGTGTACTATACTGTGGTCGCCAGTGCATTGCACTTAGAGGTACATCTGAGAAGCAGAATTCTGCTGGCAATCCTGGAAACTTTTTGGCCCTGATGAAACTACTTGCAAACCATGATGAGAAGCTGAAGCAGCACATGGAACAGCCAAAGCTCAGAAATGCCACCTACCTCTCACCCCAAACTCAAAATCAGATGATTGACGTGATAGGAAAGCGAATAATTCAGGCCCAGATTGTGGACGAGGTCAAAAATGCACAGATCTATACAGTCATGGCTGATGAGGTGACATCCCATAATGTAGAGCTGATGCCATTGTGTGTAAGGTTTGTGGACAAAGACCTAAATATTAGGGAGGAATTGCTGGAGATTTGCTCTCTGCCATGAATCACAGGCAGCCACATTGCAACCGCAATTAAGGATGTGCTGAGTCACCTCAACATAGAGATTGGTGATTGCAGAGGCCAGGGGTATGATGGTGCCAGCAACATGAGCAGTGAAAATGTTGGTGTCCAGGCTCTGATCAAGAAGGACGCACCTAAAGCAGTGTACATGCACTGTAATGGGCATTGCCTGAACCTTGTCATTGCACGCTCCTGTGCTCTTCCAGTTGTGCGCAACATGATTGACAAGATGAAGTCTACCATCATATTCTTCACCTACAGCCCAAAGAGGGAACAACTACTCATGGAGGTTGTACATAAGGATGCACACTCTATGGGACAGAGGAAACCACTGATTGACATATGTCGCACAAGATGGGCAGAAAGACATGACGCAGCCACTTTTATAGTGCCTTCGTCTTTATTGTTAAGGCTCTAGAAGTCATTGCACTTGGTCTCCATACAGAAGATTACAGCCAAGATGTCACCACTGGATGGCAGGGCAAGTACAAAGCAGAGGCCTATAGTCTCTTGTCTGGGCTCCAAAACTTCGGTTTCATCCTGACCTTCCTCACCGTCTATCAAGTCTTGTCCCACCTTACAGGCATCACAGTGAAGCTGCAAAAAACCTCAGTTGACATCGTGGAGGCTTTTAGCATGGTAGATGAGGTCAAGAATATCTACAAGGAGCTACGTGAGACAATTGAGGATGACTTCAACCAGACCTACAAGCAAGCCATCAGGATGGCTGCTCAGGTCGATGTTCAGCCTTCCAGTCAACCACGTGTTGCTGGAAGGCAGACACACAGAGAAAACGTACCTGCTGAAACTGTGAAGGACTACTATCGTCGCAACATGGCTATACCTTTCCTAGACCATGTCATCTTGGAGTTTGAATCCAGATTCAGTCCTCTATCTGTTACCGCATCAAGGCTCCTGGGTCTAATTCCATCTATACAGTGCAACTCAGGTGTGACAGTGGACATTTCTGAAGTAGTCCAACTTTACCAAGATGACTTACCTTCACCAGAGCTGATTGACCAGGAGCTGAAACGCTGGACACTGAAGTGGCAAAACAAGCCATCAGAACAAAGGCCAACTTCATGTGCTGAGGCAATCAAACAATGTGATGCGCTGATCTACCCAAACATCTTCAAGCTTCTCAAAATAGCTTGTACTCTGCCAGTCACCTCATGTGAATGTGAACGGTCGGCCAGCACTCTCCGGAGACTGAACACATCATGCGTAGCAGCATGGGAGAGGACCGCTTGTCATCCCTGGCCCTCATCCATACACACTATGACATGGCAGTCAACCTGGATGAAGCTGTGAACATATTCTCCAAATTGCACCCAAGAAGATTGGAACTGACCAGTGTACTAAATCCATAAGTGTCAAGACAAATACACTATCAAGCAAAGAGGCATTGACAGATTGATGATGAGAAGAATTATTATTAATATTTCAGTAAAGTTCATTAAATCTATTCTGTTGTTAGTGTGGTCTTTAAACTTATGAACTGTGTATGGACTGACAAAGGTGTTACATGAGGAAGCATTTGACAACAATGCAGTAAATATTTCAGGTGCATCAAAAAGCGTGCTCATTAACCAGCAGACAAGATAATCCAGCACAAATTAGTGCATAAAAGGTCACCAAAATGAAGTATTTGAACCTCATAATTAAATACAAAAGGAGGAGAAAAACTGCAAAAAGGTCCACTTTTTGAACCCCCCCCCCCTCCCTTTCAATAGGCTGGCTACGGACCTGTATAATGAATATTTTCTACCTTTAAGAATATTATTGACATTATAAAAACATTAAAAGAATGAACACAAATGGGAGTATGTGAATTACCATAAAAAAAATTATATATTCCCTGGTTTTAGCAAAAACCAGCCAAGGCTGGTTTAGACTAATTTTAGCTGTTATAGCAAAGTATGTAAATAAAGTAATTAAATATTTAACCACCAAATACAATTACTGTCATATGATCACATGTTCTGCTACAGGAAGGAAAACAATATTAATGTTTGAAAACAAAAATGGAGGAAATACATTTATGATTACTAGAAACTTGTTTTAACCACTCCTCTGTGATGATCACTAAAAAAATTCCTTGTTTTACGCAAGAACACTTTGCAATAAAGCTCAGTCTGATTCTGATGTAATTTACACGAATGAGGCGTTTGTGGAAACCATGAACCATCACAAACACACTCACACATAACACCCATAATAGTGTTGACAGATGGTTCTCTTCACACATTTGCCAGGAACTTGTTTTTGTTGACACTCCAGTGTGGCCTTTCCTGTTTTTTTGGTCATTAAGAGCTTTTGAGAATTGCAGTAGATTTTCCAAGTAAGTGTCCAAAGCATGCAGCGGTGTTTGGGTTGCATGATAAATAGTGTTATGCATTGCATCGAGGACCACAAATGCAAATTGTTGCATATTTTGCATCATTTACGTTCCATAAGTGTGTCATCAGTGTCTCACTTCAATCATATACCAACAGCCTGCCTTGACAACGGATGTTTTAAATTTGTTTACTTCAAATATTGTGTCAAATAAGCTATTTATTTTAGCAAATTTGTGTACTGTCAGTAAAATGCATGCATGCATAAATTGCATGCATACAGCATTGCACGAATGCATTTGCATTATCTTGACATCACTTTTGTCATTTTCATTGCAAAAAAACAATCATTTGTGCACCACTATTTAATACATTAAATTATTGAATACGTAAAAAAATTCTAGGGTTGTGAAATCCCAAATGTATTCATATTTGGCAGATGTTTATGAAATGGTTTGTGGTTCACAGATCATTAAAAATGTATTACCAAACCATCACAGTGCTTACTGGACAGCACTTGTGTTTACCAGAAAGGAAACACAGAATCTAAATAATAAAACTACTTTATATTGGCCTTTTTGGAAACATCGGAAACATTGCACATTTTACTACAAATGCATTGCTACAAAAACATACTACTGCGAATCATAAAATCAGAATGCATTATGTTTGGCATTTACAAAAGAGGTTGCTCAGAATACACAATACAAATTATATCCTTTGTATGCAGCCGCCATCATAACTGCTGCATAAATGAACCACCACTGGAGATAAATAAAATCACACTTAAAATGAGGTTACAGGAAGATTCCCAAAAGCTGTGCAGAGTTAAAGAAAACCAAAGTCCCACAAATTCAGATGAGAGTATAAACTAAACACAAAACGAACATGCGAAGAGACATGTTCACGTATTTAAAAGTTTATCACAGTCCTGCCCATGATCTGAATATCGTCGAAGGGGAACAGAGCCAAAATCTGTAAAACAAACGAGAAAACGTTACCACATCATCATCATCATCATCATCATCATCATCATCATCGAGGGGAATTATACACTGGAAAACGTCAACATGAAATGGCTCTTGATTATATCCATCAGAACTGATTAAACCATCTTACATCATCATTGCCATAAGCCAGATCCAGGGCCGTATCATCCTCCATGTTTCGGATCATCTTGTCGGCTCCGGCCTGGCACAGACGGTTGGCAACGGCTGCATCCTGTCTGCCCACTGCCAAATGCAGCGCAGTGCAGCCGTTGAACATGGCAGCATCTACATTTGCCCCGCTGTTGAGAAGCAGATTTACCGTGGACACATCATGCAGCTCGACGGCCATGTGTAACGCCGTCTTCCCGCTCGTACCCTCCTGAGTGACACGAGAGAATTTGCGAATGAGGAAAGACACAGAAAATATGTGCAGTGATGAGACCGAAGGATTGCAGCGAGCACCACAAATCAGGACTGGCTGAAAAACGGCTCACCTGCGTGTTCAGATTCACACCTTTCTTCATCAGGAGCCGCATCAGACGATGTTGTTTGTGCATGGTGGCCACATGGAGACACGTGACACCTACAAAATAAAAGACTCCCCATCAGATTTCATGTTTTACGTGAGATTACAGGTGGAGTTCAGCCTAAAGTGGAACTGCGTCATTATTTCTCACCCTCGTGTCGTTTCAAACCTGTATGCGTATGTATATATATATATATTATTTTTTTTAAGTGGAACACAAAGAAGAACTTTTCAAGAATCTTCACGAGGCTCTTTTCCATTCAACACGTGTTTATAGTGACCATGACAGGAAAGCTACTAAAAGTACATTCTGTACGTGTTCATTTAAAAAAAAAAAAAATGTACGCAATTAATCGTGCAAAATAATGGAAATAAAACAAATCAATACATTGACTTCTAAAGCTGCTTTTTGGTCCGTCAAATCGAATGTTTTTGAATGATCTGAATTATTGTATTTATTTTATACACACACACACACACACACACACACACACACACACACACACACACACACACACACACACACACACTGGTATTATATATATATATATTTTTTATTTTACCAACCGGGCCTGTGGGGCCTGTGCCCAGGGGCCCTTGACTACCAGGGGGCTCTTGACTACCAGGGGGCCCTTGACTACCAGGGGGCCCTTGACTACCAGGGGCCCTTGACTACCAGGGGCCCTTGACTACCAGGGGCCCTTGACTATCAGGGGGCTCTTGACTACCAGGGGCCCTTGACTATCAGGGGGCTCTTGACTACCAGGGCTCTTGACTACCAGGGGCCCTTGACTATCAGGGGGCTCTTGACTACCAGGGCTCTTGACTACCAGGGGCTCTTGACTACCAGGGGGTGCCGTGGGCTTTAAGGCTGCGCCATCTAGTTTGGTGACCCCCGAAAACCCTTTTGTGCATGTACAACAAACACCCCCCTACCCCTCCCCTCAACAACTTTTAGGTGGAGGGGGGCCCTTGGAGATAATTGGCCCCAGGGCCTTTGCAAGTATTATAACTCTAGAGAGAGTGACATGTGTTTTGCAAATCTACCACTTTCACATTCACTGTAAGGAAAAAGTTGTACTGTGTCATTGATTTCTGTCTAACATCTCCTTTTTCTTTCTGCAGAAGGTTTGGAACGACACGAGGGTGAGTAAACGTTGACAGAATTTTTTTTATGTTACCTCTCCAGTTTTGTGCCTCCAGCACATGGGCGAGTTTGTTGGGCGAAGCGTTGTGGATCATCTCATTGGCACAATCCCAGAAGCCATGTTGGCAGGCCACGTGAAGAGGGGTGTTTCCATCCTGGTCCTGGAGCTCCAGCGAGACGCCCTTCGCCACCAGGTCTTTCACTATGCTGTGCTGGTTCAGATATGTGGCGAGATGCAACGGGGCCTGTAGACGTCACAATATAGTTCAATTAGCACAACCAATTGAAGAAATACGTGAAATCTGCTTGAAAACATGATTTTTGCTATTCTGTTTGGCAGTGCTAGTGGTGCAGAAATCGCACACGTCACCTTTAACCTAAACATGTGAACCAAAACATGCTTTCGCTTTTGGTGCGACCGGATACGCTGGGTTATCAGAAGCACAAGGGGCCATCCCCACACCTCAAATGACAACGAAACCATCGGAGCTTGAAACTATGATGTTTATGTTCATAGTTCAGAGCTTTGATTATATTATGGCTATAATGCAATAACACATTTCACTTAACAACAAAAAGGAAGGATTTAAGTTCATTCATTCCAAAGAGGAGGGAAATGCAAATGCTTACTCAATCTGGGAGTTACACTCTGACTGTGTGAAAAGGAAATCGGTGAGTAATGTGGCTAATGGCCTGGCGTTATTTGATTACGTCGTTTTTGGGAAGTCTGCCACAGAGCAACGCTTGTATTACTCACAGCCTGACGTGCTGACGGTCAGATTTCTGCTGCGTTTCCTTCAGACTACACACTCGCACTGAATGATGCACTTTAAGACCTTCTGACCCAAATCTGACATCCTTTTGCTCAACAAAACTCAACTAGCATCAATGTGCTGTTAAAGGCAACATGAGACAGCACTTCCTTGCGTAATGTAGCGTAATTTCGAGTGAAACAGGATATTGAAAGACATTTTTTTGGGGCTTTTTCCTTTTTTAAATTATGATGACTTATAAACCCATAAAGACCAATCGTGAGCTCTGAGGTTTTGAATCAATGATATACAGTGCTGTGAAAAAGTATTTGCCCCTATCCTGATTTCTTCTGTATTTGTGTATATCTCATACTAAATGCCAAATACGTTTTTTAAAAGATTGTTATTTATTGAAGCAAAAAAGTGATCCAATACCAACTAGGCCTGTGTGGAAAAAGTATTTGCCCCCTTAGTTACTAAATCCCCCAATCTATGAAACTGCATTCATTATGGGATTCAGTTGGACTAGACACACCCAGACCTGAAACAGGTGAATAACTTTTTCAGCAGCATGAAGATTGCTAAAAGGTTTCACCCAGTAGCACACTAGGTCAAGTTCAAAATAAATTCCAGAAATGGTGAGGAAAAGGTGATTGAAGTCTGGAAAGGTTTACAAAGTTATTTCAAAGGTTCTGGGACTCCAAAGAACCTCAGTGAGAGACATTATCTCCAAATGGAGAAAACTTGGCACAGGAGTTAACCTTCCCAGAAGTGGCCGTCCTTCCAAAATTCCCCCAAGAGCACAGCGACGACTCATCCAGCAAGTCACAAAAAGGCCAAGGACAACATCCAAGGAACTGCAGGAACTCCCTCACATCAATAAAGGTCACTGTTCATGACTCCACTATCGGAAAGACACCAGCCAAAAATGGCATCCATGGAAGAGTGGCGAGGCAAAGACCACTGCTAACCCAGAAGAACATTAAGGCTCGTCTGAATTTTGGCAGAACACACCTTGATGATCCTCAAAGCTTTTGGGAGAATGTTCTGTGGACTGATGAGTCGAAAGTGGAACTTTTTGGAAGACGGGTCCCGTTACATCTGGTGTAAATCAAACACAGAATGCCACATAAAGAGCATCATGCCTACGGTCAAGCATGGTGATGGTAGTGTGATGGTTTGGTGATGCTTTGCTGCTTCAGGGCGAATTGCAATAATTGAAGGAAACATGAATTCTGCTCTCTACCAGTAAATCCTAAAGGAGAACGTCCGGTCATCAGTCTGTGATTTTAAGCTCAAGCGCAACTGGATTATGCATCAAGACAATGATCCACATCATAGGAGTAAGTCCACCTCTGAATGGCTCAAAAGAAGCTACGTTTATGTTTTGGAGTGGCCTAGTCAATGTCCAGACTTGAGCCCAATTGAGATGCTGTGGCAGGACCTTAAACAGGCAGTTCATGCTCAAACCCTCCAATGTGATTGAACTAAAGCAGTTCTGCAAAGAAGAGTGGGCCAGAAATCCACCACAGCGTCGTGAAAGACTGATCTCCAGTTATCAGAAGCGTTTGTTGCAGTTGTTGTTGCTAATGGTGGCACAACCAGCTATTAAGTTAAGGGGGCAGTTAGTTTTTCACATGGGTGATATAGGTTGGATAACTTCTATTTGAAAACTGTACTTTGGTTTACTCAGGTTGTCTTTGATTTATGTTATGTCTCATATGAAGGTCTAAAACTATTTTGTATGAAAAATACACAAAAATATAAGAAATCAAGAGGGGGGGAAATACTTTTCACATCAATGTATGCCTCAGTAGAAGCCATCAGTCGGTGTAATATAAAATAATTGTGTGTAAAAATTGTTTATCAGCAAAATTTGTGGTTAAGAACTACACTACCCATGATGCAACAGAAAAAGATCCACCAATCAAGAGAATTGAAGCTAACAAAGTGCGCCAAAAGAGCTCTGCAGCGATCAAGTCAAACTACTTCATACTTGTATGTATCAGAATATTTTGCAATAAACTTTTAATATATGGTTTCTATAATTAAAATTACCATCTTAAACTTAAAGTTGTAAACATAACCATCGTTTTTAGCATTGAGAATGTAAATAGGGTACATTTTAATGTCAAAATGTATTAATTAAATTAAGATAAGAGATTTAATGTTACTCTATTAATGTCATAATGTCACTAAATTTTTTTTTTTTAAGATTTAGGGATTTAATTAAAAAAATCCATCAAACTGAATTGAGTAATCTTTAATAAAATACATATTTTAAGTTTTATAAAGAGTGAATGTAAAAGGTAAAAATGTCCCATTTCTGGAAAAGTTAAAAATTAAAATAACAAAATAAAACAATATAGTTGAAGGTCCACAATGCATTGTCGATGCTTTTCCCTTGATATTGCAATTGCCACTAATTTCAATTAATAGAATTAATCAAATTAATTATTAATATTAAAGACTTATTTATGGGTGCATTAACTGCACACAGTTCTTTTTATTATTATTATTATTATTATTATTATTCTTTTTTATGTAGGCTTCATATCCAAATAAGTGTTTCAACAGCTTCAAAAACACATTAAATAGAAAATGACATAGAAAAACGAGTCTCAACATGATTAGACCTACAATTAGTTAATTGTGACAGCAGTAATTTTAAATCTCAATTGTTTATTTGATTAATTCAATTGTGCAGCCCTACCTGGAACTCACAATGTTAAAAATTCCCCAGTACTTCCTGGTTTTCCATGATAGTGAGAACCATGAATTTTAATTGATCTGTTGACGTAGCCACATTACAGCTTCTCTCAACCAAAATGCCAACATAAACGTCAATAACAAGTTTCCTTATGCTTTTCAAACTACAGAAACAATCATGCGTATGAGTGTCAGAGGGCGTTTCTCCAGAAAGCACCTCGATCTATTGCTACTGGATAAACCCCAAATTTCAAAATAACAATTGAAACCAAAGCCGTCAAACGAGCGTTACCCCGATCGTGCTTTGATATGCGCTTGGGGAGTTTCCCCTCATAAAAGGAAACAAAAATAACCAAAACTCATTATGACATCCGTGCAAGATTTCCCACAGCAATTTTTCTGTTCCTTTAGGTCCTTATTCTTGAATTTACGTGTAAATGGTTCATGAGTGCATTCTTACGTATATTGTTGCTCTGAATTGAACGCCACAATTTTATTAAAGGGATAGTTCACCCAAAAGGCAAAATGTTAAAGGACTCAGTCACCATTCACTTTCATTGCATCATTGCATCTGGAGTGGAATGGTGGCGGCGTAGTGGGCTAAAGCACATAACTTGTAATCAGAAGGTTGCTGGTTCAACCCCCACAGCCACCACCATTGTGTCCTTGAGCAAGGCACTTAACTCCAGGTTGCTCTGGGGGACTGTCCCTGTAATAAGTGCACTGTAAGTCGCTTTGTATAGAAGCGTCGGCCAAATGCATGAATGTAAATGTAAATCTCCATTTGTGTTCCACATAAGAAAGATGGTGAATAAATGGGTACATGTTTGGGTAAACTAACCCCTTTATTATTTTAAATGAATGAGATATGCACAGGATCTTAGCAGGATACCTGATACAAGTTGTTCTGAATATCCAGCAGGTCTCTTGGAAACAGTTCAATCAACTGATGTGAAAAGTGTTGCTCTTCATGGATTATGGCCAAATGGAGAATCCTGAAACAACACAAGAAAGTTGCTTTAAACCCCAGTTAAACACTGCTAACTAAACTTTAAACGCCCAACTGTTAAAGAAAGGAACTTCAAAGAAACCACAATCTAAAATAAGCACCTTTCGCAATGTGTGATGGAAAAAAGTAGGCTGGATGATACTGAGAAATACTGCACACAAATGTGACAGCGGTTCACTATTGTGCAACACTGGAACTTTTAACCATATTCATAGTATTCATATCGGCGCTCGCCTCGTTATCGAACAATTAAAGCTTTTAGATGGAGCCGTTTTGGTTACTAGAATTCTAGTGCTGAAATGCAGCTGATTTGAAAACAAAGATGAGATGATAAAAATGCTTTAAGTTGCTTTAAAAGTGGTTGGGTAAAGTTACATTGCACACCAAAAGAAACAGTATTTTGCATAATAAGAAGAAAGAAGAAGCCTGTCAAGAAAATGTCCTGGTCGATGGTCGTCTTTAAACCCAAATCAATACAAAACTTTGTGAAGTCATATTTTGCATGAAGAAAGTAAAGCCTATTTTAGGACCATTCAGAATGTGACATTATTTTCAGGACACATTTTACTCTCAATTCTCATCACTGTAACGCAACGTGGAAGTTTTACTTTTATTATTTGCATAGTTTTTGATGATGATGATTCTCATTACCAAAATGAAGTCATTTTTATACTGAACAACAGTAAAAAAGAAGCTGTTGTACAATGATTTCGACAATTAAAATCAGTGAAAATGAAAGGTGGTTGTGATGAGGAGGAGGGTGGGGACGTGAGGACAGGCGGCCGGCCCTGAATCGGGCTAATTCAGGGCAGCCGGGAGGGGGATAAAGACGAGTCGGAGGTGCCAGTTTGGGAGAGAGAGAGAGACGCACACGGCCATGCTGTATGAGTGTGTGTTTGTTTATGTTTGTTTGACGTTGAGTTTTACATTAAAAGTTACGTTGACTGTTCAGCCGGTTCCCACCTCCTCCTTACCCCGTTACAGTGGTGCCAAAATCTGGGAGGGAGGAGGGATGCACTGTCACGGAGTCCTCGCCGCTGCTGTCAGGCAAAGGAGCAACCATGGCCGTCTGCCTGGGGACGGAGGGGTTATGCCGGCCGCCGAGAGCCGGAGGAACCACTGCCGTCCACCGAAGAAGGGGAGGAGTGGTTCCGTCCACCAGGGGCCCGAGGACTCGCAGCCTTCTGCCAGAGGGCGGAGGAGCGGTTGTGGACCGGGCAACAGCATGTCCGGGAAGCAAGTTTTTCGCTCTCCTCTCTCTGTCTCTCCACCTCGCTCTTTCTCTGTCGCTCCCTCCCCTTGTCTCTCCCGGGGCTCCAGAAAGGCGGGGAAGACCTGCTGGCAGGCACGGCCGGAAGGACAACGCCCCCTCCAGGAAGGGAGTGGAGTGCGTCATGCATCCCCAGCCTGAGTCCACCGATGGAGGAGTGTGATGAGGAGGAGGGTGGGGCCAGGCCGTGAGGACAGATGGACGGCCGGCCCTGAATCAGGCTAATTAGCCACATTGCGTTAATAAGAATATGTAACTGTCGTGAAAAACAATGGCACAATGTAAAAAAAATCTTAAAAGTAGGCTTCATTTTCTATATGAAAATAATATATATATATATACAGTATATTATTGGTTTCTTTTGATTTTGGAGTAAAATAGAACAAAAAAAAATTCTTGAAAGATTTGATGAGAATTGCCCATAAAGGTTTTGCACTGTAACATTAATTTCATACCAATTAAGCACTTTTATTAAACAAATTCTCATTACCATCATAAGTCCTGATTTAGTATTAATTTAAAGTTTTTTTGTTTTTGTTTTTATTCCCCTTATTTTAAAGGGTGATTCTAATACATTAATACAGTAAAAAATACCATTACAACAAATATTACCATGAAGTACATATATATATATACACTTTATAATGCTAATAACATATATCATCATTACGTTAATGTTGCATTACAGTAACGAGAAATATATTTATTTATTTATTTAATTTTTTGCATTACGATAATGATGTGCCAATCGTCATGGAAATAACGTCACAATGCAAAAAAAATTTAATGTTCTAACAAATAACAGCACTGAACTCTACAATTTAAATAATATCTAAAGTCAATGTATTATTATATTTGCATTACAGTAATTAGTATGACAATAGTTTGAATTACGATCATGAAAATCTTCCTTTTCTTTATGCAAAATATTAATGTTTTATTCTGGGTTGAAATATGACCTGGACATGTTCTTGATAGGATTCACCCACTTTTTGAATTCCAAAACGAAATATAAATAAATATAAATTCACTCATTTACGTCACGGAGCTCTCAGCTGTATCTGAGTCATGAAGAACCAGTAAATGAGGAGCATGAAACACAAAATGATTCTCACACACTCATTGGCTTCTCTCAGGTGGATCATTTCTTACTGCATTCCCCACAAGTGTTAACCAAAGGCTTAAAGTTTTACAGTAAGCCAGAAGGAAACAGGTAAGCTAGTGGTTTCCGAGTGTAAAAAATGCAAAAACATCATTTAGTTTCGCCTCATGTGAAATGTACGAAATGTTTCACCCAACAATAAAAATTCTGTCGTCGTTTATTTTTTATGTCATTTAAAACCCATGTGATTTTCATTTTAGGTACACGAAAGTACTTCATACTTCATACAAAAGATTTTCAGTGAATAACTACTTACTTTTGTATAGCGGTCTATACAAAAGTAAGTAGTTATTCACTGAAAATCTTTCCCTGTTCCTCAAACAAAGCTATCAAATGGCTTCAGGAAGCTTGGAACATAGCACGTGTGTATGCGTCACATATGTTTATGGTGCTTTTGAAAGCTGTGGTCACCATCCACTTCCTTTACATGGAAAAGAGCAACGTGAACATTCTGCTGAATATCTCTTCTAGTGTTTCACATAAGGAATTAAAAACATTTGGGGGTTGGAACAACATGAGGGCGAGTAAGAGGACATAATATGAGAGTTTCAAAGCATACTACACCTTTACTGTAAATAAATACTGATTTAAGACAACTAGCACCTCTCAAACGAAAGTGGAACAATAGTCGCTAATCCGGACTGCCTGGGGATTTCAACCGACCTTTGACATTATTTTGATTAAGTACTGTAAGGTCTTTACTCCGATGACACCTCAGGGGATGAAAACTGATTGTTTTATTCTTGCAGACAAAGCAGCCCAAAGGCAACCTGTGGACAGACTCTTACTAACAACAATCCGATTTACATCCTGGAACGTGTCTGCAAAACCAATGAAGAAATGAAAGCAGGCTAACATTAACCAGCGTGTGTAGCGTGCCCACTTGTGTGGTGAACGTTTGCGTATGTTGTAGCACATATGTTGCCGCTTTTGGTGTAAAGGTCAATGCTTGCATAAACATGTTTATGGCATGTGCGCTCTCCTGGGGGTAAAAAATATTCAAAACAAAAGCATGCACTTGCACAAAACCCAGCCATCTGAATGCCTTTTCTGACCCAACGAGGGGGAATTCCACAGCGTGTCTGCATACTTCTGCTTTCTACTTCTCGTGAGCCATAAACAGCAGATCAAGTTTTTAGATGTCTGTTAACTGACGGCAGCGTTTAAGCAAAAAACCCTGCTAATGTTATCACCGTTACAATCATATGAGAGTGTGTCACTCGAGAAACTCAAGCAAGATGTAAAAAGTGAAAAAGTGTTTCAAATACAATTTCCAAATGTTCTCAGTCTACCAACGTTTTGACCCGTTAATACAGAAAAACAAATGAAATCTATTATAATATATCTAAATAGCTGTATTTGTGTGTGTGTGTGTGTGTGTGTGTGTGTGTTTACCAAGATCAATATTAGGGTGTTTAATGTACTCTCAATAATATGGTGCCATGATCCGGACACGGAATAAAATAATAAAACCGGTAATTCTGACTAATATATATATATATATATATATATATATATATCACAATTCTGAATTGCACAAAATAGTCACAATTATGAGTTTAAATCTCAATTAATTTATCGCAGACTTTATATTTCACAATTGCGATAAAGTTGCAATTGCATGATTGTGACTTTATGTAGCGCAATAGCGACTTCATATCTAGCAAGTGCGACTTTGTATCACGCAAGCGCGACTTTGTATCACGCAAGCGCGACTTTGTATCACGCAAGCGCGACTTTGTATCACGCAAGCGCGACTTTGTATCTCGCATGCGCGACTTTGTATCTCGCATGCGCGACTTTGTATCTCGCAAGTCGCGACTTTGTATCTCGCAAGCGCGACTTTGTATCTCGCAAGCGCGACTTTGTATCACGTAATTGCAACATCTAAACTTGGAATAGTACCAATTGTGAGTTCAAATCTCGCAGTAGCGACTATTTCTCGGAATTGTGACTTTATATTGAACAAGTCCAGCTTTATATCACTTATTTGTGAGTTTATATGTTGCAATTGTGGTTCTAAAGTCGAAATTGCAAGATTAAAATTCGCTTTATATTTCACAACTGCGATAAATAAAGTTGCAATTGTGTGATTGTGACTTTATGTAGCGCAATTGCGACTTTATGTCTTGCAAGTGAGACTTTGCATCACGTAAGTGCGACTTCGTGTCACGCATTTGCAATTTTAGATGTTGCAATTGTGTGATAAAAGTCGTACTATAGAGAAAAAGTCGCAATTTTGAGTTAAACATTTTTATTACGTTATTGAGAGTTTATATGTTGCAATTGTGGTTCTAAAGTCGAAATTGCAAGATTTAAAGTCGCTTTATATTTCACAGCTGCGATAAATAAAATTGCAATTGTGTGATTGTAACTTATGTACCACAAATGCGACTTTTAATCGTGCTAGTGCGACTCTGTCACGCATATAAGAGTTTATATATATATAAAGTCACATTTGAGGCAAATAGTAACAATTGTGTGTTTAAATCTGCAACTTTATATCACATAATTGCGAGTTCTAAGTCGAAATTGCAATATTTACAGTCAAAGATTTTTTATTTCACAATTGTGATAAATAAAATTGCGACTTTATCATGAGCGACTTTGTCATGCGTTTGCGAGTTTTGATGTTGCAATTGCGTAATATAAAGTCGAACTTGCAAGAAAGTCACAATTCTAGGTTTAAATCTCACAATTGTAACTTTTTCACGGAAGTGCGGCTTTACATCACGTAATTACGAGTTTATATGTTTCAATTGCAAGATTTAAATTCGCAGCCTTTCTATTTCCCCATTGCGATAAATAAAGGTGCAGTTGCATGATATAAACTCGCAACTGCAAGTAATATTCGCAATTGTGAGTTTAAATGTCCCTTTTGCAACATTATCTCGCAATGGCGAGTTTATATGTTGCAAATGTGCGTTATCAAGTAATTTATTTCTCTTAGTTGCGATTATCGCAATGATTTTTCTAATATAAACTCACAATTGCTAAAAAATAGTTGCAATTGTGAGATTGGTTCTCGCAATTGCACGTTATAAAGTCATTTATTTATCACAATTGAAATTATCGCAATTGCGACTTTCTAAAGTACAAATTGGGAGATATAAAGTCAAAATTGCAAGATTTAAAGTCGCAGACTTTATTTCTCAAAATTGCGACTTTGTATTACGCAAATGCACGTAATAAAGTCATAATTGTGATTCTATCACGCAATTGAGAAATAAACACAATTATGATCCGTGACAAGATCCTGCTTCCATACATGCATCTACGTGCTTTGCACTAGAAGCTGCCATGCTTAACCTCACCTAAGCGTTCTGTCATCATTTTCTCACACCCATGTTGTTCCAAACCTGTATTTTGTACATCCGTATAACACAAAGGAAATGTTAGGCAGAACCTGAGGAGCTCATAACCTCAGTCCCCATTCACTTTCATTACATAGGAAAGAGCAGCGTTGACATTCTTCAAAATTTCTCCAAACTAAGCAATTTGGAACAACATGAGGACATTTTTCATTTTGGGTGAACTAGCCACTTATTGCTTAGTAAAATACATTCAATGACCTCATAAAATACTCTTTAAACACATTTGAACTGCATTCAGGTGATGAACTAATAAATGAAGTGACGTTTAACGTACGTGTCTCCATCTTCTGTAACAGTGGTTAAGAGATTCACTTCCTCCTCCGTGTTTTCACAGTCCGTGGGGGTTTCATATTCAGAAATGCTGCATTTCCCGATGAAATCTCCCAAACTGTCCACTGTTAACGACGAAGACGCGTATGCGGAGTCCAATCGCTCTTCTGTGCCGCAACTCGATTTATCTTTCTCCTCGGAACTCTCCACACTCCAGTACGGATCTCTGGAAATCGATCTGTACGAGTCGATTCCCGAGTCGATTCCCGAGTCAATCCGACTTTCGTCCGATTCATGTTTGCGCTCTTTCTCTCCGCCGCACCGCGACATCTGAATTCGTGCCGTCAATGTATTAAAGTAAAAACATAAACACTTAAAATCACTGTTACATTATGACACCAAAGAGATTCGCTTTTGAGGCTCATTCCACCACAGATGACTCGGTTTGCGTCTCAAACTCCAGGTTCGAATATAGAACGCTTCACAATAGCTCTTTAAAATCGCGGTGTATCGTTTATCCGGTTTATCTAACAACCTCAAATAAAAGTGTATCGGGTCCGTTCCCGGTCAAACACAGTTAGTAAATGAAACTGCTGTGAGCACTGTGAGATTAATAATACACGGGGAAGCGTAAAGAGGGCGGAGTCAAAGCGACGCTGTTATTGTCCACACTGGGAATTCCCCACAGGGAGTGGCATATGGAGTTATATATGTGCCACAATTCTGCACGTGCAAAATTATATTTTGAGTGCACAAAAATGTTCTGCACGTGCCAGATGAAACTGAGGCCACAAAATGCTATTTTGCATGCGCTTGAACTCAAAACGTAGTTTTGGAAAGCAGTGTATCGTCTTGCAAAGATACAAAGTTAATGTACGAAAATACATTTTGCGCTTGAATAAAGTTTATTTGTAAGTGCTCAGAATTCTTATTTATTTATTATTGGATTTTCTCCCCTTTTCGCTCTAAGTCCTCGTGGTGGCGGAGAACGAATCTGAGTCGCCTTCGCATCTGAGACGGTCAATCTGCGCGTCTTTTCACATGGCTTGTTGAGCGCGTTACCGTGGAGACGTAGCACATGTGGAGGCTCCATGCACAACTCACCACGTGCCCCACTGAGTGAGAACCACATTATAGCGACCACGAGGAGGTTACCCCTAGCAACCGGGCCAGTTTGGTTGCTTCGGAGACCTGGCTGGGGCTCAGCATGCCCTGGATTCGAACTCACGACTCCAGGATCGGCAGTCTGTGTCTCCACTCGCTGAGCTACCCAGACACCCAGGCCAGAGTTCTTACATTTTGCTTTCTCTTCCTCCCCACCCTGCATGCAAAATTCCTTTTTGCATGCTCAAAATATCATCTTATGCACGCATAACATTTTTTGTGCTCTCAAAAAATTATTTTGTGTGCCCAAAATTGTGGCACAAGCATGACGTCAGAATGGCAAACCCATATCGTTCCTGATCCAGTCCAAACTCCCCAAACAACCCCATGGAATCTCCTATATTACCTGGTTCTTTCTTCTGGACTCCCAACAACTTCCTTGAACACCCTGTGACCTAAAGTGAATGCAAACCCTGCATTGTGACACAAGGTTAATTTAGACATTTAAGGAATTCCCAAATTTCACAGACCTGTTGCAATTGACTAGATGTGGTGTCTAGACAGAGTCATGTGACTTTCATCTCATAATAACAGCAGAATTATTGTCATGGAAAATTAAATATCAAGACCAGCTGATTTTTGTATTTTATTTTATTGCAGATCTTTGATATTTACAACAAGTACATCTTGTCTATTGACGAGATATTATTATGGGAGGTGCAGAAATGTAAAAAGTTAAAATAATACTATATGTATATAATATTATCCGCAACAGTTCTGTTCTATTAATCATATATTATTTCATTCCAGGGGTCTGTTGAATGCTTGATTCTGATTGGTTGACTGGATGTTCTAAGGCGTGTAATTATTTTCCAGTCAACGTGCAGCTCAAGTTGTTCCAGGTCTACTAATGAAAGCAAACAAAGACATTGGTTAAGCACATCGGATAAGAATGACAAACAATGTCTATTATATCCAACACTTATTCAAATTTCAGTTGAAAAGCTCTTTCACTCTTGTCTCACCCACAATGACGGACAGGCACGCTGACACGCATAGGCTATATGTGCGCGTGCACACACACACACACACACACAGAGAGAGAGACACTCCACACACACACACACACACAAAGAGAGAGAGAGACACTCCACACACACACACACACAGCAAGAGAGAGAGAGAGACACTCCACACACACAGAGAGAGAGACTCCACACACACACACACACACACACACAGAAAGAGAGACACTCCACACACACACAGAGAGAGAGAGACTCCACACACACACACACACACACACACACACACACATACACACAGAGAGAGAGACTCCACACACACATACACACAGAGAGAGAGACTCCACACACACACACAGAGAGAGAGAGAGAAACTCCACACACACACAGAGAGAGAGAGAGACTCCACACACACACACACACATACACACAGAGAGAGAGAGAGAGAGAGAGAGAGACTCCACACACACACACACACACACACACGCGCAGAGAGAGAGAGAGAGAGAGAGAGAGAGAGAGAGACTCCACCCACACACACAAAGAGAGAGAGAGAGAGAGAGAGAGACTCATACTGTGACCAACAAAAAGAGCTTTAATGTAAATGCACCCGCGTGACTTGATCAATACAACAGTTGCTGTATTATCCAAAATAACTTTTAATATCTGTGGAATGCACCCTTTCACCTCCACCCTTTCACTCACTCTCACACCGGACGGACACACACACACACACACCCTGAACAATGTCTGAAGATGTGGTAACCATGTATAAGCAGTATAACTGCACACCCGAGCAGGGGCGTTTCTAGGGTACGTGGAATGCCCAATTCTCAAAGTCCTCAGGGTGGCATAGTGAGAACGAACCATATTACAGCGACCACGAGGAGGTTACCCCACGTGACTCTACCCTCCCTAGCAACCGGGACAATTTGGTTGCTAAGGAGACCTGACTGGAGTCTCTCAGCATGCCCTGGATTCAAACTCGTGACTCCGGGTGTGATAGTCAGCGTCTTTACTCGCTTAGCAAGGATTAGCATTTGAATGGAAGACTCTTGACTCTGTGACGTCCCAGTTTCATCCTCATCATCATGTTCATCATGTGAGCAGCACTGCTGTTGTCCACGAGCCGACAGAACAGAATTACTGTACTCGTCTTAGTTATAATAGAATGCATAAAATAACTCAACAATAAAACGTAGTGCATGTATTCTGCATCTCATATTGTTGCTTAACTTCATTTTAACGGACACAAAAACAGTCTAGATGTAGAAAGATGATGTTTGAAATGAACCTCTTCAGTAAGGGGCAAATGCCCCCTAGATTTGATTTCCTGGGGCATTTTAGCCCTTATGAGGGCATTGTTGTCCCCGAACCATTTAAAACATAAACTGTCTCATCCGTTTATCAAATACTTATTGAAAGACGTTTTTAACACTGATATTTTACCTCTTATCATTACATTGAAAATATAATGAATTAATTTAAGCCATAATACGCACAACTATGATTTTAATGAAATGTGAAGAGCTACATCAGATTTTCCAAATATGAATTAATTATGAGTGCTTTTGTGTGTGTATGTGTGTGTTTATGCGTGAGTGTGTATGTGTGCATGTGTGTGTTTATGTGTGAGAGTGTGTGTGTGTGTGTGTTTGTGTATGAGTGTTTGTGTGTGTGTGTGTATGTATGAGTGTGTGTGTTTGTGTGTGTGTGCCGATGTGCGTGCGTTTGTATGTGTATGAGTGTTTGTGTGTGTGAGTGTGTCTTTGTTTGCGTGTGTGTTTGTGTGTGTGTGTGTTTGCATGTGTGTGTGTTTGCATGTGTGTGTCTTTGAGTGTGTGTATGTGTGTGTTTGCATATGCGAGTGTGTCTGTGTTTGCCTGTGTGTATGTGTATATGTGCATATGTGTGCGTGTTTGTGTATATGTGCATGTGCATGTGTGTGAGTGTGTTTGCCTGTGTGTAAGTGTATATGTGCATATGTGTGCGTGTTTGTGTATATGTGCATGTGTGTGAGTGTGTTTATGTGTGCGTGTTTGTGTATATGTGCATGTGTGTGAGTGTGTTTGCCTGTGTGTAAGTGTATATGTGCATGTGTGTTTGAGTGTGTGTATGTGTGCGTGTTTGTGTGTGTGTGTGTGTGTGTGTGCGTGTTTGTGTATATGTGCATGTGTGTGAGTGTGTTTATGTGTGCGTGTTTGTGTATATGTGCATGTGTGTGAGTGTGTTTGCCTGTGTGTAAGTGTATATGTGCATGTGTGTTTGAGTGTGTGTATGTGTGCGTGTTTGTGTGTGTGTGTGTGTGTGTGTGTGCGTGTTTGTGTATATGTGCATGTGTGTGAGTGTGTTTATGTGTGTGTGTTTGTGTATATGTGCATGTGTGTGAGTGTGTTTGCCTGTGTGTAAGTGTATATGTGCATGTGTGTTTGAGTGTGTGTATGTGTGCGTGTTTGTGTGTGTGTGTGTGTGTGTGTGCGTGTTTGTGTATATGTGCATGTGTGTGAGTGTGTTTATGTGTGTGTGTAAGTGTATATGTGCATGTGTGTGAGTGTGTTTGAGTGTGTGTATGTGTGCGTGTTTGTGTGTGTGTGTGCGTGTGTATATGTGCATGTGTGTGAGTGTGTTTGTGTGTGTTTGCGTGTGTCTCTGTTTGCCTGTATGTGTGAGTGTGTTTGAGTGTGTGTATGTGTGCGTGTTTGTGTGTGTGTGTGTGCGTGTGTGTATATGTGCATGTGTGTGAGTGTGTTTGTGTGTGTTTGCGTGTGTCTGTGTTTGCCTGTATGTGTGAGTGTGTTTGAGTGTGTTTGTGTGTGCGAGTGTGTCTGTGTTTGCCTGTATATGTGTGTGTGTGTTTGAATGTGTGTATGTGTGCATGTGTGTGAGTGTGTTTGCGTGTCCCAAATTTTTTATTTCAGGGGCATTTTTGCCCCAAACCCCCCTACATTTCTGACTCTGTACTAATATACTAGTAGAAGCCAGTAACCTATTCAGGTAATTTAATGTACAAATGTATTTATATAATAATATTTATTATATAAATACATTTTATATAATATCATATTTCCCAAACACCAATGTGATTATAGTGAACTTTACGACAATAAAAGAATCATCAGAAAGCATTTTTTTTTATTTCTGGGTAATTTTTGTCATATTTGGTGCCTTTTTTGCCTTAAATTCCCCTTTTAAACACACTGCTTTTGTTCAATAAACTTCATTACCAAAGTGTTTTTCATTTTGAATGCCTTAAAATCACAAGAAAGAGCAAGAACTGGCAATGAACTGGGCTGCAGTAAGATTGAATCAGTTGGTATAAGGGCCTCCCTGACTGCAACTGAAACCCAGCCGTTAGGTCAGGCTCTGAATGACAAACTAAAATAGTCAAAATGAAAGTGGGACTCATCTGTTACACCTTGAATACCATTGAGACAGATCAGAGCACAAGTCTTCAATGAAACGGTTTCATTGAAGGCTTTGTCCAGATGTGATCCTGCTTTCAGAGCTTCAAATGTCCTTTTCATTGTAAATAAATACAGCTAATACCCACAGAAAGTAAGAAATGTGTTCTCTGATGTTGTCGTTTCACATCCTCATTTTGTACACATAATTTGGCTGTTAAAAGATAATCCTGCTTCACTCAATAAAGTGCAAAATCTCCCTCTGGGTCAATAAACGCTCTTTATTTAAAGGTACCATAATTCTGAGTATATAGAGTCTAGACATTGCAGGTCAAATATGAGAAGAAAAGTGATGTTTGATTGAAATAGACTGTATATACACTATCAAAAAGTTTTTTTGCTTTATATTACATTATATATCATTATATTCTGTTTGAGGCTAAGAAATATAACACCCTCCTTGGTGCATGTTGGGACTGCTGTGCCAGGGGAATGTCACTCAAAATTTTTTAGCATTTTTTAGCACTTAATTGTTGATAAGAGTGTATCACATGTCATTTCCTGTTGCCAGTAGGTGGCGCTATGACTATAACTATAATGAATATTGGCATGTAGAAGTGTTCAGGCCGGGACTCAGATTGGACATTTTATGTTTGAGTTACAACAACTTCCTGTTTCATGGTGAAACATCAAACTTTGTCAGGCTGCCACGGACACGGTGTTCAAAGAAAACTCAAAAGATTTGCAATTTAGCATCGCTAAGGCCTTTAGATTAGATGGACCAAATATAAAATAGATCTGATGAAATCTCTAGGAGGTGTTCGTTAAAGTACGAGGTCTGGAAATGGTTAAAAACTGAGCAAAAATTGAAGAGATAAATCACAATGGCTGACTTCCTGTTGGGTTTAGGATATGACTCTAAGAGACTTTTTTGTACGTGTTGACATGTTACACATGTGTACCAATTTTTTTATGTGTAGGTGAAACGTGGCATGAGGGCTGCTTCGTTAATATTTTGTAGGTGGCGCTATTGAGCCATTTTGCCACAATTATTTCTAAAACCAGTATCAGATGTACATTTCCCCACTTTTGAGATGTGTGCAAAGTTTCATGAGTTTTCGAGCATGTTTAGGCCTCAAAAATGTGTCTCGTTTCATATCGTACTTTGTCAGGCCGCCACAGACACGCCCTTCAACGACAACTCAAAAGCTTCATAGTTTAACATCACCAAGGCCTTTAAATTAAGTCTCACTAAATATAATGCTGATTAAATCTCTGGGAGGACTTTGTTAAAGTACAAGACCTGGAATTGGCTGTTGCCAGTAGGTGGCGCTATGACTATAACTGAATATTGGCATGTAGATGTGTTCAGGCCGGGACTTTTATCAAACATGTGAAGTTTGGGGCAGATTGGACATTGTATGTATGAGTTACAACAACTTCCTGTTTCATGGCGAAACATCGAAATTTGTCAGAACGTCACGGCCGAGTCGTGCAGTGAAAACTCAAAAGCTTCGCAAAGTAGCATCGCCAAAGCCTTTAGATTAGAATAACCAAATATGAAATATATCTGATGAAATCTCTAGGAGGAGTTCGTTAAAGTATGAGGCCTGAAAATGGCAAAAACAGCCAAAATTGAAGAGAAAAATCAAAATGGCTGACTTCCTGTTGAGTTTAGGGCATGTTTTGTAGGTATTGGCATGTTACACATGTGTACCAATTTTCATACCCGTAGGTGAAACGTAGCTTAATGCGCACATCGTTGAAGGTACATAGGTGGCGCTATCGAGCTATTTTGCCACACCTAATTCTGAAACCCACATCAGATGTAAATGTTCACCACTTCTGATGCTTGTGCAAAGGTTCATGAGTTTTCAAAGTATGTTCAGGCCCTCAAAAATGCGATTTATTTGGGAAAAAAATAATAAAAGCCTAGAACAATAGGGTCCTCGCACCATCGGTGCTCGGGCCCTAACTAGAAATCCACTCCAGGGGGCAAATATCAAATATAAATAAAAATACATTAATTTGTTACTGTTTTTAACTACATTAAACAGCATCTCATATTTTCAAAGTCTTAGTTTCAACGAGCAAATTAGCTCTCTCGAGGACATTCATGGAAAACTTGGTCCTTGATATATAGTAACTAGTGGAACCAAATCTGTTTGGCATTTCAAGTAAAACCACATACTTAAATTAGCTGCTGCTTGGCCTGGTTGTGGTTAGCAGGGGGTATTTTGGTCCTTTCCGCTATGCAAATTCATCTCAATTCAGCTATCTCTGGAAAGTTTCACTTGAATGGTTTACTTCAGATCACACCACATCATTCAAATGCAGTTGTGTTCAGCCATTCTGAATTACAACTCTGTTCAGAAACTCCTTGATGTTTAATCAATATCATTGTGTTAAATAACCCAAAACATTTTAATCAGCTGTGGTTTCCTTGCAAGTTATTTAATCAGTGTTTTTCCGCGTAGACGCATAAACATCGTTGAAATCAAGAGATGCCTGCTGAGCCTTAATTAAATGATAATCTGTGATGTCACCTTGCACTGATCCCAATTGATTAAACCATAATACGTTCAAAACATACCAATAAAGATATTATGCATTGCATTGTGTATTTAGTTAGCTGAGAAATACTTCATAGGAGCTACTTGTCATAAGTGCTCTCTCCTGCCTACTGCGAGTTATTTACTGTCATCTGCCATGTTTAGGGCTATTTAAACACCTGTACAATAGTGTATGACTTATTTGAACATTTGCCTAACATAACCAACTACATTTACCATCTTGTTTGAGTGTGATCCAATTGCGTCTGATAGAGCATTGCTCTTGCGATTCAAAGGACTGGCGTACGAGTCCTGAAGAGCATGTGACTCAACGTGAGCAAAGTGTCATAGAAGCTCCACAAAATGATGTAGGTGCTGCAGCAATTGCATATTTCATCAGTTTTATCAGGCTTAAGGTTTAGGTTTAAGGGAGGTTGGTTTTGTTGATTTAATACGAAACACTGAACTCACTTTTGGCGCCACACAGTGGACATTTCACCTCAGAACTGCTACGATATGTGCAAGTACCACCTAATAGTATTTAGCAATGATTGCAAAGATTATATTTTGTTCATTGCTTAGCAATGACCTCTGAAGCAATCCCCGAGCCAGTCCCTGTGTCATGAGTCGCACTGGAAATGGCTCCTCCTCTCGCTGCTAATGTACTGCGGCGTGATCGCAATGACTTGGTGCTAGATCACATTTACATTTATGCATTTGGGAGATGCTTTTATCCAAAGCGATTACAGTGCACTTATTACCGGGACAATCCCCCCAGAGCAACCCGGAGTTAAGTGCCTTGCTCAAGGGCCCAACAGTCACATCTTGGTGGTTGAACCCCTGACCTTCTGGTCAGCCTCAACCACTGAGCCACCACTGAGCCACACAAAGATCACAATGGTGACGCGTGTCACTTTCGACAGCGCTTTCGATAGCCCATGTTCCAATGGCTACATATACATCCCAGAGGCCTTCCTCTATGCAGTCTACCTCATGGAGTGTTGGCACTATTACTCATGCAACAAACTCCAATTTAAAATGGGCCTGGAGAGCGTTGCAGATTGCGTGCAACAGATGCAGCAAGCCACTCCTTGTATATGGTGGATAGTCGACGGACGTGGCAAGTGACGCATTACTGCAATGGGGATGCTTACATGACCACGCAGGTTTACCACGAGCGTGTCAACATGCATGTGGTGGAAGCAAAGTTTGATTATGGGAATTGTGGCGTGGAGATCTCGAAGAAACTCGCGTGACTCGAGCGCTTCCCAGTGACTAAACAATGCTTCACAAAGTGCTTTAGCTTCGCCAACGTAGTGTCAGAAAAGTCATTCTTGACTCAAAAAGAGCGGTTCTTCGTGGAGAGCGAGGGACAGGACGATTATATGGAAGCCCCTGAAGGGATGCACCTCAAGAATGTAAAATTCACGCAATACATGCTTGTCTTCTCAGAACCAGATCGTTTGCCATGGCACGCATCTCAATGCTTTATTGGTTGGCGGCATCGCTAACTTTATCATGGCCTTTGCGGGTGTTAACGGAGTATCGTGCGCCGTACCTTCACTATCATGTCGAGTAATTTTTCGGCTTTGACTACGTAGCAACCAATGGAGTGCGTACTCCGGGTAGGGAAGGAGGTATTGGCCCAAGTGAAGGAGTTCAAGTACCTCTGGGTCTTGTTCACGAGTGAGGGGACAAGGGAGCAGGAGGTTGGCCAGAGAATCGGGGCAGCGGGGCGTATTGCACTCGCTCTATCGTACCGTTGTCACAAAAAGAGAGCTGAGCCTGAAGGCAAAGCTCTCGATCTACTGGTCAATTTTCATCACCTATGGTCATGATGGCTGGGTCATGACCAAAAGAACTAGGTTGTGAGTACAAGTGGCCTAAATGGGTTTACTTAGAAGGGTGGCGGGCTTCTCCCTTAGAGATAGGGTGAGGAATTCCACATTCTAGTTCTGATTATACATTGCAATGAGGGCTGCCCAAGTCACGGCCACCATTCACTGCACCATAACGGCTCTTGTGTAGAAACCTCATTTATAAGTCTGTAAAAATATGTTAAGGTAACCTGAAGACACAGGCTGTGTCCGAAAACTGGATATAAGTACGGATGAAATAAGGTGCCTTTTAAACTGTTCAGAGTTGCTTTTTCTCCACAATTTGGAATGCCCAGTTCCCAAGGGACTTAGGTTCTAAGTCCTCGTGGTGGCGTAGTGACTCGGCTCAGTCCGGGATGGCGGAGGACGAATCTCTGCGTCTGAGACTGTCAATCCGTGCATCACGTGATCACGTGACTTGTTGAGCGTGCTACCGCGGAGACCTATCGTGTGTGGAGGCTTCACGCTATTCTCCACGGCATCCATGCATAACTCACCATGCGCCCCACCGAGAGTGACAACGAGGAGGTTACCCCATGTGACTCTAGCTTCCCTAGCAACCGGGCCAATTTGGTTGCTTAGGAGACCTGGCTGGAGTCACTCAGCACGCCCTGGATTCAAACCCGTGACTCCAGGGGTGGTAGCCAGCGCCTTTACTCGCTGAGCTCCCAGGCCCACGGGGAGATTTTCATTGATGTATTTGGATTATTAAACTTTAAAGTGTGTCACCATGTGTTGAAGGCAGAGTGTTGTTAGTAAAGGAACTTCAGCGAGACTCCATTCAGGATCCTACACGATGATGCTATGGATTTTCCGGCGGCGGCTTTCACCGGAGGAAACATGGTGCCTTTAATGACCCACTCTCAGACATACCGCTAAAATTGACAGAAAATAACCATGAGAAATTAAGATAAATCATAATTGCGGAAGTTTTTTATGTTTATTTGGGTCACGAAGGTGAAATTCTGTTTTAGTCAGTGAGTTTGCGAGCCTACATTAGAGATTATTTAGCAGAGACGGGCCACTTTAATGGGAGAAATTGGAACGCTCAACCAAGGAGCTCGTGCCCAACGGTCAACGGATGTAGAAAGTAAGTCCTCCATTATAGCTAAAAGAGCCAATCACCATTGAGATACAGACATCAAGTGTCAATCAACTCGAGAAAGCGCATGCGCTTGTATTAGCTATATGTGGCAGGGCGGAGGGCGGGGCCGGGTCGTGATCCTACACACCCGGTCCCGTATTAGGCTAATTATGCCTCCGTGATGGTTAAATGCTGACTGCAGAGGATCGTGCGGGAGAGAGAGATCGTTTAAGGAGGCAAAATTAGCCTAATACGGGACCGGATGTGTAGGATCACGACCTGGCCCCGCCCCCCGCCACACTATACAAGCCAGGAAACTGGCGTTTTTCTAGCCTAATATGAGGTAAAGAATCATCATTTATGATTCCAGTATTGTCAGATTTTACTGCTGACTTGAGATATGTGCTTTGATCATAAACTTGACCAAACGTTTTTGAGATTTTGGGTCTTTCACCATTCAAGTCGATAGGAGCTGCACTGCCATGATTGGAAATAGCCTCCGAGAGCCTTTTTTAAAGATGGCCGTCAGTGAACTGACGTGCTAGAAAGACTTTGGCCCACATGTCCTTATAAATACGGGTTTCAGCATATTAAAGAGTTTCATAACATAGTTTTATCACTTCAAAATGTGGTTTTATTCATCTCGTCAAACACAAGTGCTGGAGGCACCTAGTGACGGATTAATTGACAGCTGCTGTCAGACTCTATGTTATTATTATTCCTCACACGGTCGCAAGACGACATGTACATGAATCTGGCGTGGTGAGCTGGAACCTGCTTACGTCAGCTGTCACCGCTTACGTCACGAAGTACCGCAACAGCCAATAGGAAAATTCAACTGCAGTAGCCACCGTTCAAACTGAAGAGGGCAGCACTCAGACGTTTTTACACCATATATTGTAGAATTAAAACACTTTATACACAAATGTCAAAAACATTACTTGAATCAATGACCAGTACTAATAAAGCCCCATGCTTACAGATCATTAACTAAAAAAGTGTAGAATCTTTAAAAATAGATCACTTCTAAAGAAAATGGATTTCAGTTCCACATTTACAACATGAAAATAAACCTATTTATTATGTGCAAACTGGAGGGAAAAGCAAATAATGTAAAGTAAATAATGTAAAGTTAATCAGTCCAGTCAGACTAAAATGAGATTAAATGGCAGAACAAATAAACGACAAAATCACTGGGACTTTGGGACAAGGACTTGTCGTCATCTGGTCATCTACCATGAAAAATCAAAGTGTCATATTTAAAATATTTTTATTATGCAAAATATTCATATTATTATTATTATTATTATTATAAATGCATGTTTCATTTTTTTTAGAATTTAACAAATGTAATTCATTAATTTCCCGTTTTTAAAATGTCACTCAAATGACAAGACAATTTGCAATGTGATGATGCATCGTGTTAATTCATTTGTCAATCACTTCACATTGTTATTATTTTACTGTTTACACATCACTGTAATTCCACTTCAAAGAAATGCAAATGAGGGCATCACCTCAGCTCCTTCATGTAAAATGCATCTAGAACAGGTCATGCAAATCACGAGTTAACCTACATGATGAGAGTCGCTGGAAACAGCAGAAGTGCAAAATGTATTTCAAAGCAGATTTCCTTTACAAACGATCTACGATCAATTGAAAACGGCTGATTTAAGATGTAAATGGAAATGCTGAGATTCATAGAGTTTTGACACATCTGAAAATGAGGTCACACAAGATCCTGATCTGTGAACAGTTATGAGTCTCACTTCAGCACCGGCGCATCAGGCCGCGTCGGAAGATTATAATCAGATGTTGATTTTATGAAAGTGAAAATGGGCAGTAAAGATTCGGTTTGATTCACTTCAGCCCGGCAGAAACGAGAAAGCATTATATCTTGATGCCATTTACAGTCATGGAGACACACTGCATAATACAGAACCACAATTATTGCAATCTTCCCCCAAATTTGCCCAAATGGAGTTAATATCAGTAGGTCACATTCATTAAGCCTATGTTTACGATCATAGGTTGTGGTCATACGCTATTGTGCTCAGGGCCGTAGCTAGTGGGGTGAAAGGTGGTAACGCTTCTAGGGGCCCTCAGGTCCAGGGGGGCCCCAACAACAAATTCTAAACTGCATTTTTTAATAGGAAAGGGGCCCAGAGCAATATACAGTCAAGGGGCCATTATACCTTGCTCTGGCCCTGCTTATGGTACATGTAAGCCTCACTTCTCCAGCCTCAAGAGGCGCACTAGCGACTACCACTGGGGGCTGTAGCCTTTAGCGTCCTTGTTAGCACTCCAGCCTCCTATGCCGACTAACACCGGTTCTAATCCTGCTCGGAGCGGGCCGAGTAGGACTTGTTACACCCCACACCTATCCTATTGCTTCCGCAGACTTGGATTATACCACTAGAGTCGTATGGATTACTTTTAAGATGCCTTTATGTGCTTTTTGAAGATTCAAAGTACTCATAATGCAAGTGAATGGTGGCTAGAACTTTAAAGCTCCAAAAAGCACATAAAGTCAGCATAAAAGTAATCCAAAGGACACCAGTGCTGTTGCATAACTTGGATCTTGCAGGCCCCAGTGCAAAGAAACTGTCGGGCCCCCTCCTTGGGGGGCCTTGGTCATGGTGTCTTTTGGTCAACCGTTGCAGGCTCCCTCTCACCCCGGGCCCTAGGACGGCTACCCACCCTGCCCTCTCTCTAGTTACACCCCTGCTCCAGTGGTTAAATATCTATATGTTCAGAAGTGATATGACAGTTGTGGCTAAGAAACAGATCAATATTTAAGTCCTTTACTATGAATTAATCTCCCTGCCCAGTAGGGGGCAACATGCACAAAGAATGTGAAATGACAAAAACAAAATAAAGTTGAAGTGGAGATTTCTAGTAAAAAAAAAAAAAAAAAAAAAAAGGACTTGAACATTGATTTGTTTCTTACCCACAACTATCATGTCACTTCTGAACATATAGATATTTAACCACTGGAGTGACTTTAATGCTGCTGTTATGTGCTTTTTAGAGCTTCAAAGTTCTAGCATTATCGCATTTTCCGCCCAGTTTATCAAAATGAAATGTTTAAGGTGAAATAATAAAGAGACAGCATTAAAAGCATGAGATTACAGGTTTACTGATAGTGGCACCTGGTGGCCAAGGTTGGTACTGCATTCCTTTATTTGGAAGAGAGAGAAAATATTTAAGACTTTAAGAAGGAACTGAGACAATTATTTTTTTACAGGGCTTCTGTAGTGTTCAGCAGAAGAAAGCAAGCCATACACATCTGAAATGGCATATGGGTGATAAAACTATGAGAGAATTTTCATTTTTGGGTGTACTGTCCCTTTAAGGAACATTCATTTCACACTGCTGCCCTCTTGTGTTTGACACTGGACAATAACAAACCTTACAAGGGGCACCATTTTAGAAATGTTACAAGCTATATAGTAGCATTTTTTGGTCATTTATGTCTAAATATAAACTTAATCAAGGTTAAAACATTGAAGTGCAAAACAATTATTATAGTTGCTTTATTTACACAAGGAATAACCCTAACAAATATAATACTGTGAGGAAGAAACGATGTACAAAATCATGGCAAAACAAAACCAAACAAACGAGCTGATGTTCACTAATATGACTGTTTATTTTTCAAAGGTAATCCTCCTCCTCTTCTTCACACCAGGAGAAGTCTTCATCACTGGAGTGATACAACCAAGAAGAGTTCAACTCGGAGGAGTCCGCAAACGCGGAGATGTTGCCGCTGTCATAGTGTACGACCACCACGGCTGGAGACACGGCGGCTTTTAGACCTGAGAACACACACAGATCATGCCGCCTTGTGTTTAAAATGGCCCTCTTCATTCTGAGGGTGGAAAACGGTCCTTGAAAACTAAATGACAACTGCTTATGATGCAAGACACCTCGAGTGACATTATAAATGCCGTTCAAGAAAAACAGTGTAGAATATGGACGGGTGAATGTCACGCACCTCTCACCTCTCACCTTTCCTCTCGGTGACCAGTGCGACTCGTCTCTCTCTCATGTCTGCGCTCAGATTCTCCACCATGCGGTCGATGCAGTTGTCCAGAACGAGAGAGCGCGTCTGAGACAGGACGGTCTGCCAGCAGATCGGACACTTGTCCTTCCGACGGCGCCACTCTCGGATACAGTGCTGACAGAAGCTGTGGGCGCAGCTCAGCGTCACGGCCTGAGCGGGTCAGAGAGGGCAAGGGTCAAAGGTCAACTCAGCATTTGAAGAAGTCAGGATGCACCTGTACTGCAGGGAGGCTGAGAGTTCCTTGATATGACAAAGGTAATATTTTAAAAAACATAAAGGATTCATAAAGGATGTTGAATTTCGGTAAATACCTCAATGAAGAGCTCTGAACAAATACTGCACTGAAGCTCACTCTCCAACACTTCAGTCATCTGTGTGACGACTTCCTCTTTCTGAGCCTTCGCCTTCTCTTTCTCTTCCTGTGTGAAAAGGTCACAATTGAAATGTTTTTTTGTAGGCGTCAGCTCGTCATGCAATCAATCACTACACGTCCACACGACACTGGTGAGAAGGTCGGGGGGGAACGCTGATTTAGCGAGTACCTTTGTAACCTCCAACTCCTTATCTTTGGCCTGTAAAACTTCTTTAAATCCTTCTTGAGCGTGTTTGAGCTCGTCGATGACTTTCCGGTGCTGTGGGAACAAAGAAAACATGCAGATTGTGCATTACCTGCTTTTTAAAACTCATAAAATTAGGATTTGGATGTGTTTTTTCGGTCTTACCTCTTGCAGCGCCTCCTCGAGCTGCTTTTTCAAGCCCTCCTCGTTCTGTTGTGCATTCTCAATCTTAGGAAAACAACATTTAAGAGTAAACGCATACGAATGTCATAAAGGTCTCCTAAGCAACCAAATTGGCCCGGTTGCTAGGGAGGGTAGAGTCACATGGGGTAACCAAATTGGCCCGGTTGCTAGGGAGGGTAGAGTCACATGGGGTAACCAAATTGGCCCGGTTGCTAGGGAGGGTAGAGTCACATGGGGTAACCAAATTGGCCCGGTTGCTAGGGAGGGTAGAGTCACATGGGGTAACCAAATTGGCCCGGTTGCTAGGGAGGGTAGAGTCACATGGGGTAACCAAATTGGCTTGCTAGGGAGGGTAGAGTCACATGGGGTAACCAAATTGGCTCGGTTGCTAGGGAGGGTAGAGTCACATGGGGTAGCCAAATTGGCCCGGTTGCTAGGGAGGGTAGAGTCACATGGGGTAACCAAATTGGCCCCGTTGCTAGGGAGGGTAGAGTCACATGGGGTAACCAAATTGGCCCGGTTGCTAGGGAGGGTAGAGTCACATGGGGTAACCAAATTGGCCCGGTTGCTAGGGAGGGTAGAGTCACATGGGGTAACCAAATTGGCCCGGTTGCTAGGGAGGGTAGAGTCACATGGTGTAACCAAATTGGCCCGGTTGCTAGGGAGAGTAGAGTCACATGGTGTAACCAAATTGGCCCGGTTGCTAGGGAGGGTAGAGTCACATGGGGTAACCTCCTCGTGGTGGTGATTAGTGGTTCTCTCAATGGGGCATGTGGTGAGTTGTGTGTGGATCGTGGAGATTAGCATGAGCCTCCACATGCTGCGAGTCTCCGCGGTGTCATGCACAACGAGTCACGTGATCAGATGCGCCGATTGGCGGTCTCAGAAGTGGAGGCGACTGAAACTCGTCCTCCGCCACCCGGATTGAGGCGAGTAACCGCGCCACCACGAGGACCTACTGAGTAGTGGGAATTGGGCATTCCAAATTGGGAGAAAAGGGGATAAAACTTTTTTTTATAATAAAATAACAAAAGGAATTCTGACTTGTCCCTCCTTTTCTTTTAAAAAAGCAAAAATCTGAGTAACAGTGAGACACTTACAATGGAAGTCAATGGGGTTCAATCTGTAAATGTTAAAATACTCACTTTTTCCAAGTATAGACACAATAAATAAACAATATGTTTGTAAACATGATGTGTAAAGTTAAATCCAATTTTACAACTTTGTTGCCATGACAACGTATCACCATTACCCATACAAATGATGATTTAAACAACTTTACAGCTCACATAAAAGATGAGATTTAACAGAAGAACTCAAAAGTGCTTTTATAAAGTTATAAGCTTCACATTTAGAAGAGTCGCAATATGACACAAATGCTGTTGGTGGAGCTTAACTTGTATTGAACCTGGACTATTACTTTAAAATGCCTTAAAACAGGATTTAAGAAGTCTCAAATTTCAGTCAAATGGCAAAAACATCAAAAGTTGTGCCAAGCAATTGTTTTTTTCCCCCCTAAATTATGCCGATATCTAGAACAGGGTCACTGACAGTCAATCCAATACAGATACACATATTACATTTCACTGTTAGCAAATGAGATTAACATATAATAGCTGAAATGGGCAAAAAGCAACTACCGGCATGATTAATCAGTAAAACCGATATATCGGTCTACATCTCATCTCAAAACTGTCAAAACGCAACTACTGGCACCGATTAATCAGACAAACTGATATACTGGTCTATCTTTAATATCAAAATGGCCAAAAAGCACCTATAGGCACAGTTTAATCAGAAACACAGATATATCAGTCTACCTCAAAAGGCAACTATCGGCACAGATTAATTGAGAAAAATAAATATTTATCTGTGTAATTCTAATCTCAAAACGGTCAAAATGCACCTATCGGCTACAAAAAGCAACTATTGGCACCGATTAATCGGAAAAACTGATTATATTGGTCTATCTTTAACATCAAAATGGCCAAAATGCGCCTATTGGCTATAAAAGCAACTATCGGCACCGATTAATCGGAAAAACTGATTATATTGGTCTATCTTTAACATCAAAATGGCCAAAATGCGCCTATTGGCTATAAAAGCAACTATCGGCACCGATTAATCGGAAAAACTGATTATATTGGTCTATCTTTAACATCAAAATGGCCAAAATGCGCCTATCGGCTACAAAAGCAACTATCGGCACCGATTAATCGGAAAAACTGATTATATTGGTCTATCTTTAATATCAAAATAGCCAAAATGCGCCTATCGGCTACAAAAGCAACTATCGGCACCGATTAATCGGAAAAACTGATTATATTGGTCTATCTTTAATATCAAAATAGCCAAAATGCGCCTATCGGCTACAAAAGCAACTATCGGCACCAATTAATCGGAAAAACTGATTATATTGGTCTATCTTTAATATCAAAATGGCCAAAATGCGCCTATCGGCTACAAAAGCAACTCTCTGCACCGATTAATAGGAAAAACTGATTATATTGGTCTATCTTTAATATCAAAATGGCCAAAATGCGCCTATCGGCTACAAAAGCAACTCTCTGCACCGATTAATTGGAAAAAGCAATATATCGTGTACCTCTAATCTCAAAATGGAAGATTTATTTCCCTGGCCAATATATCAGTCAATCACTACTCAAAAGCAGCGATTCTTGCACGTTTCTCACCTCCAATCGTCTCTCCTCCTCGCAGAAGGACTTCTCCAGGCTCTCCATGCGTTTAAGCGCCTGCTCCTGCTGCGACCGGAGCTGACCCCGCAACAATTCCAGCTGCGCCTGCAGTTCCTGCATCTCGCGCTCTCGCTCTGGAGTCTGATGCTGCTGGCGTTGAAGCTCAGCTGCACGTTTCTGCGTGTCACCCACACGGTCCTTCAACACCATCAGGTTCTTGTTGTAACGATGGACAGAAGCGAGCTGTTGACTGCTGTCACTGCAACTGTTGGAACTTCCTGGAACTGGTCGGTCCTGCTCTAGAGGTCTACAAGGATATTGGTCAGATTTTCTGCGTTCCTTGGACGGACATGGCTGGGCTCGGGATTTATCTGCTCTGGAAGAGCGGAGCAGCTTGGATTTGGAGTGCTGCGTGGGGCAATATTCTGATTCATCATCGAACTTCCGCTTAGAGTTTCTGAGTTTTTGACCAGAGGAGGCAGCGCTTGATTCTTTGCCTAGATTACCAGACAGGAATGATTTCATGTCACTGAATTTGCGCTGGACGAGGATGTAATCAAACTCCACGGGATTGCCATCGAGAGGGACACCCAATCTGATGGAGTCACGCAGCTGGAGTAAACAGGGATTTCCAGGAGCTATCCGTCTCCCATTCACCCACACACCATTTAGACTCTATGGACATAAAGACATGCAAAAGATCTTCATTTGAACGAACTTGATATCAGAAACAAAACATTTAATTCTAAATCACATACAGCATAGATGAGGTAAAGCAGTTTGAGTCACTCTCATTAACATGCCCTCATTTACAGACGCTCTTTACAGAACTGCCGGTTTTCTTAAAGAGACAGTACTGGTTTATAGCATGTGTTCAACAAATCACCCAATTAGACAATAAACATGCAACACAATAAATGGCATATAATAACATATGTATTGATGGAATACATGGGTTTGTTCATTATTAAAAAGCTATTATGTGACCAAAATGATGAAAGAGTAATAAACCTATAATTTACAGCATTAGCTTGGAGAGAACTTATTTCAATTATAAGCAAAAGGGGCATTATAACTGAAATACATCCATATGAATCGATATGAAATCCGTATCAATACCCAGCCCTATTAGATAGGCTAGATCAATAGACCGAATATAAACAGACAAACAGATTACTACACCTTATTGTCCGTTACCGTCCACAGTCCAGTTTCATTTTGCTTGAACACACAGTGATTTCTGGATATCATCAGTGGACAGCTGACCGACAGTATCTGATGGGTTACATTCAGACCACGACCAATGGAAACCTGATCAAAACAAAGAAAATGCATATGTACACCAATAATGAATATACATCCAAATATGACAAGATTGTAATTGTACTGTCAACTCACTTTCAGTGAAAATAACACAATACTCATACATTCACTTCAATTTAAGTAACAAATGACTCATAAACAAAGTTGGGTAAGTTACTCTGATAAAGCAATTACTTAATTACTAACTACTAATTATATCCTCTACAGTGTAATTAGATTACTGTGCTAAATACTCTGTCTGAAAAGTAATTGCATTACATATTACTAATTACTTTCTTACCAACCTCGACCAGATGAAAAATACAAGGATAGACATGAAATTGTGCTTACATTTTTTTCAAACAAATCAATAAATTAATTATTCATGAACTGGCCAAAGAATTTAAAGGGGGCAGCATTAAATTAGAAAACACATTTTAACGTTAGACATTACATTTCGATTTTAAATTCACTATTGTTTTAAATAGAATTACCTTATAGTCTCTATACAGTATTTAACGCAATTACATCAGAATTAACTGTAATCAAATTACTGAGAAAATAATAGTAATCCCTTACTTTACTTTTATCAATGAAATAGTAGTTTAAGTAATTCATTACTTAGTAATGCATCACACCCAACACTGCTCATAAGGTTCACATTTAATTAAGTTTGAATGATAATGTTCTTATAATTCACACACTACATAATTTTGAATCAATCATCAATGATAGAGTTGTTTTGATTTGGAATGTAAACAAATAAACACACACGTTAAACAACGACACAAACAGACAGCTTCGTTTTAAGATATATATATATAAGGTATATTATCAAATATACATGTCAAATCCAATTATTATAAAACAAAAAATACAAAGTAAAATAATTTTATTCTGCAGACATGTACCTCTGAATCTTCGAACAGTTGCAACCAGTCACAATCTCTCCCCACACGCTGTAAACACCAGATTTTATCTTTTGCAGAACTCTCTTCCTCGGTGTCTAAGGACGGTGGTTTTTCCGAGTTTTCCATCATTTCTGTGCCATTAATTCAGTTTGAACTACAGTGTTTTTATTATGAGTTTTCAGCTCGTCACGAAGCTGCCAAATAGTTTTTCAACAAGAGCACAGCGCTTCCTGTCATGTGACGCTTATCGGAGTCTGTGATTGGCTGCAGGATTTCAAGGTGGAAGATGCATGGCCATTACGTTGAACTATTGCGAACTAGAAGCCCAGAGAGTCTAATAATAAGCAGGCATCTCAACCTGCAAAAAGTCATTTCAGGGAGGTATCCCGGACCCCCCCGGACATATCACCACAGAACAAGAGTTTACTTGTATACCGAAATACAGTTTAATATAACAGAACAATGAATGAATAAAATAACTATTTTTGCCTAGGTAACTAGCCGGCCTGAATAATATGCACATGAAATGAAACTTGTTTAACTCGCCTCAACATGTCTTTTACAATCATTTAACCCGCCATGGGCAATGCTGAAGTCACTGTTACAAACTGTACAGCGTGCAAGACTGTCATTATGTTTCACTCTTATTAGACAGGGGTACACTTTCGTGTAGTCTGGCGTAAAATGTGTCTTATATTTTCGCTTTTTGGGGCACTCTCCCTCTGCCATGGCGCTTCTGTGTCTAGATACACTGTCCTGATTAGTAGAGTGCCGAAGTTATGACGTCACTTTGTAGGACAATTCTGAAGTTAGCGGCGCATGGGTTCCCTCGATCGAAAAGCTATGCATTTTCCCCATAGACTTTTGGAAAATCGCAAAAAATAAGATCTGTGTTCAACAAAGAGTTGTGACCCTTACACGTTTTGTCTATCAAGATAATATTAACAAGTTAATCCAAAATGTATACATTTTGAAGCCTAAATAAAGCCGTCAGATATAAAATGCTAACGGTAGGCTATAAACGGACTACAGCACACCATGGTCGCGGATCAACGTCATCATCAAGCTTCCTCAAACTTTATTGAAAAAACACGCTCGCTCATTATGATCTGCGCTGTGTATGAACACTTATCCACTTTCTCATGAGAAATATTGCCCATTCGTTTTTTCCAAAAATGTTAGAAACTAATTTTGTTTATGCGTGCTTCTCTGAGATTTTTTTTTCAAAATCTTTTGTTAATGTTTTATTTATTCGTTTATTATTTTGTTAGTTTATATAAACCTTAATATTATTTTCTTTGCGATTAAGATTATTATGCCTGATCATTGTGCCCCAAATAAACTTTAAAGATTATCTTTCACTGTATTGTTTGATTGTATGTTTGCATACCATTTGCTAATTCGCCAGAAAAAAACCCGCGATTTTACCATCTCATAAGCACTAACGTTAGCTATGGCCGTATAAATTTCCAATCTTATGTCCTTTTTCTTAGACGATAGAAAAACCATAGATCGAGGAGAGAACCACTATAAATCTGGACATGTAGAACAGTGCAGATTAGATGCTGGTTTACTTGCCGGTATTGTAAGGGCCAGCATGAGGGACAAGGTTTATCGAGTCTCGGTAAGTAAAACTAGGGAGGGATAGAGGAGTTATAATAGTGTTCTATGTATTTAAGATAACTATACAAATAATCTCTGAACAAGCATAACACAGTTAAATCTAAGAACGTGAGGCTGAAACGCGGGCTAGTGAGAGATTTCCTGTTTGTCATGATGACGTCTAAAGTCCCCGCCAAAGGATGTAGTCCCTTTTAGCAACTTGTTAGCAATCACCGTTTTTAAGACACAATAAA